>NW_013574715.1:1455-2803 GCF_000499745.2 Eimeria mitis | reverse complement strand
ACACGGAGCAACGTTATCCGTTCGAGAGTTGCCGACTGGATGATCTGCAGGGGCAACAGATGTGTGTCAAGATTTGGCCCTGAAGCCCCGCAGGCGGGAAGCAAGTGGAACTGTATTATCTACGCTAGACTGTGGAAGCTGTTTATAAACAACATAGACTCAAGCATGGAGCATGAACGCAGGATTTAATCCAGGGGACGATTTGCATATGCGTGTGAGCACTTTTCATTAGGCAAGCAATGTCATGCGTTTGCGGTGTGAAGGAATTGCAACTCTGCCTATACTGCGAATTTAAGAGGGACCAGTACCAATATATGTTGCCAAGCAAATCACCAATCACACTTCTGAAACAATACAAAGTTGATACAAATGAAGAGTTTTCGTCCAATATAGACTTCTATCGAGCGGCAAGGAAACGATGAAAAATATGACTTAGCCAGCACCATCAGAAGCTATTTTTAAACGTTTGATACTGCGTGTCGGAGAAAACTAAACGAGGAGATCAATCCAAAATGAACTACCTGTTCCAACTGGCTAAAACTGGCTGAAGCGTTTACGCAGGGAACTACCCGTACACAATATTTCCACTCACCGCCGTGCACCGGACATCTTCACTATCCGATTCAACTGGCGGGAGCCTCCAAATCCTGCAGACGGCAAAACATGAGCAAACAGAAACTGATCCTGCTTCTGCCGTAGCTTAATCAGCACGTGCTTTATGTAGTTTTCAGTTCCGCCGCAAGCGCTCATGCATAACTGGGGTCCCCAGAGACCGAATTCAGAAGTTTAAGCTGCTGGATATCTAGGTGAAGTGATAATTTGCAACAGATGAGATCCAGGTGCGTCAAGCACGGTTGGTTGAACTACACACCGTATGGATGGTTGCTGCGACGCGTTTTCCACCGTTGCTGCTAGCCTGGCCTCCAGGGCCACCTCCAGGAATTCAATAACTCCGCTGTGGCCCAAGAGGCATCGTGAAGTGTCTGCGACCCTCGCAAGTCTCCGCACCCGCCAAAGGCACTTTGCAGTTTGGGGGACAAACCTTAAGCACGTCTTAATAGTGAACAAAATTGGCTTGAATGTCCGTCTGGTGGTTTCGAACAGATATGAGTTGAACAAAAAGGCACTGAAGTCACTGAGTGGAGTAACTGACTTTTTCGTAAATTCCTGTATAGAAGAATTGATGAGTGGCAGCTGACAATCTTCGAGTCGCCAACCCACACTGCCCCACACTTCCTTAGTTGCGCGGGCCGACAAAGGCCGCTGACTTGTTCAGCCTGAAGGGCGGAGCGCGTGAACACGACCGATACATTTACCCGCGTCGAGCAGAGGAAAAGTAAAGGTTTGC
>NW_013574715.1:0-1279 GCF_000499745.2 Eimeria mitis | reverse complement strand
TCCTCCCATCAGATAGCAACTGGCTGTGCTCCACTTCTGTAGGAGAGCCATTTGAACTCTTTCCTTGACCCTCTTCTCTGCCGTTCCAAAAACCTTCGGTTAAAGATGTGGCCGGGGCCACAGTTCCACCTAAATTCTCATCTGACAGATGCAAATGTCGTAAAAGGACCGGTCTAAGCGTCGTGGGGAAATAGGGTAAACACTGCGTTATCTCATTCTTTGAAGAGAATGTGTGGGGCCACAGGGATTAAAACTATTAAAGAGTTTGCGCTGGAGACTGTAGATGCGCTAGTGATGTACCCGGTAGAGGTTCCGGTGTGCTGCGGTCCGTGCTGCTACAGCTGATTTGATTGCACTCAGAAGAACGACATCCTATGGGTATGTAAACCCAAGGAAGCAGTTCGTGCGGCATCAACCCAGAAAGTTCTTTCAAGCGAAGAGGTTTCGGAATGTCCTGTAGAAAATACGGTAGCAGACAGTACGTGCTCGTCTAGGTTCTTTACCCAGGAGCAAGAATAACCGGGAACCATCATTTGTTGCAGTGGGCCTAGTTTCACGTCTTCGTCTCTAATGGGGATGTCAGGATTTCTTATGGCTCACGTTTGTGGTGTACAGATGGTCTGAAGTGAAGAGGCCACGGAGATAAAGGCAGGAGCATACTTGAACGGAGGTGAGAGTGTTCCCTGTAGGGGGCAGCTTCGTGAACTGCCCTATAATGCTCGGCAGGTGTATGCACAGCTGAACCCAACGAGATGGAGGCAAGAGTGGGTATTGTATCACCCGAGCGCGCACCTGTGCGCCGCAAGAGAAGCGCTCATGATTATATTTAAGGCTTCAGACAAGAGGATCGCGAGCTACACTAACCTGAGAGGAAATTCTCTACTGATACTCATACTAGCAGCTCCTAGGAGAAGGGTCTAAGGCAGACTTTTGGTTCTTTGACGATGTTCGTCAAGCTTATACGCAAGGAGGAGTTCTTCGAGGTATTCAAATCAAAATGCATGACGAAAAAACGGTTCGCCATTGGCTTGAATTGCACATACACCTGACATCATCCATAACGCGCACGCCGCAGCATGTAAAACTCTAAAATTCTGAGGCCCTATTTGTCTGCAACTAGTTGAATAACTGGTTTGTTTTTGAAAGACAGTGCGGCCTTAAGTGACATTTAGATGGTGTGTCGCAAGTAAAGATACATAATTTGCTCTAATTTCCAGCTTTTGTTGCGCGTTTCGCGTGCTCGGGAAGCAAACGAAATTGTTTGCAGAGACCAGCCCGT
>NW_013574714.1:914-1085 GCF_000499745.2 Eimeria mitis | reverse complement strand
TTTCTTTTTCTTTTTTTTTTTTTTCTCTAGGTGGGGCCAGGTGTTTGTGTTGGATGCTCTGATAAACTTTGAGCCGCCTTCATCGCGGGCTGCAGAATCCGTCATAGAAAGAATCACACCCAGACTCTCACATGCTAATGCTGCTGGTATTTTACTTTATATTTATATGTA
>NW_013574713.1:1813-2807 GCF_000499745.2 Eimeria mitis | reverse complement strand
TTATTTTTTGTTTTAAATAAAAAAAAGATAATAAAAGAGAAAAAACTAAAGTAAGAGAACGAGCAGACTGGTATACACTAACCTGTACACGCTGCAAGCATAGATTAGAGGCCCCTATCATCCCGACAAAACAAATAGATAAAGGAAATATATTTATTATAAAACGCAAACGAAAACGAACCAAAGGGAATGCTGCATGCAGAGCTCGGCTTACAGCAGCACAACCCCTCCAGCTCCTGCTGCTGCTGCTGCTGCTGCTCCTGCTGCTGCTGCTGCTGCTGCTGCTGCTGGTGCTGGTGGTGGTGTTGCAGCGGAGAAAAGAAACAAGAAGAGAAAGAAATAAATACAACAACAACCCCACCGCCTGCTGAAACCAAGACAACAAAAGAGGTATAGGTAGATTCCCCCCTATTAAATGTTTCATCCAAAAAACAGTTAAAATAGATAAAAATATATAACAAACAAGAGCAGTGCATGCACGCCATATGCGAGAAATAAACTCATAACAATACCAGCTTTCTATACTCCTCCTCCTGCTGCTGCTGCTGTTGCTGTTGCTGTTGCTGCTCCTTATCATGCTGCTGTTGCTGCTCCTGGTGCTCCTGCGCACGTTGTTGCTGCTGCTGTTGCTGCTTATGCTGCTGCTTGCTGTGCTGCTGTTGCTGCGGCTGAGGTCTGCTGCTGTCTCCACCATAGAAGACATCTCGCTGGGGGCCCCACTAGGGCTGAGGGGGCCCCCCGACCCAGCAGCAGCAGCAGCAGCAGCGCCTGCAGCAGCACCAGCAACAGCAGCAGCAGCAGCAGCAGCAGCAGCAAGAGGAGAATCTGCTTTTGTGTTTATTTCGCCTCTCTCAGCAGCAGAAGGAGAAAATGATTTAGAGCTGAGCCGACGGCCGCGGGGGTTGGGCATTTCGGGTGTACGTACACCTCAGCAGTGCAGCTGAAACGAAAGCGCTTTCTTTGATTTTTTTTGTTTTTTGTGGTTTTCAGAAGA
>NW_013574713.1:1072-1796 GCF_000499745.2 Eimeria mitis | reverse complement strand
AAAAAAAAAAAAAAAAAAAAAAAAAAAAAAAAAAAAAAAAAAAAAAAAAAAAAAAAGATGAATATACACGCCAAAAAAGAGGGAAATAAGACAAGTATTGTCTACAAAGAAATAGTATAAATGTAAAGTTTTTAATTGTGATATAAAAACAAGAAAAGTAAATTTATTTTAAAAAAATAAATTTATACACTTTCTAGTGTACGTACACCCCAAAAATTCATGTTTCAGCCAACTAGCAGCGCAGCCGCAGCGGCGCTCATCACCGCCATCGATCGACGAAAAATTATTTTATTATTTTATTATTTTATTCTTTTTTTTGTTTTTTTTTAATTTAATTTCTAAATTTATTTTTAATTTCAATCAAATTACTCTATTACTTCTACCATACGCACACCAGGACCGCTCTGGACGCCACGCCGTGGCTGTGCGGCTGACGGAACTGAATTCAACAAAAATTTATATTTAAATTTAAATTTAAATTTAAATTTAATTTTAAATTTAAATTTAAATTTAAATATTTTTTGTTTAAAATTCTGCAGTGATTGCTGCGGTGTACGTACACCTACCTATTGCTGCTTTTTGGTGTTTTGTTTCCCTCTCATTTGTAAACAAATGAATATTAAAATGTTTTTTTAAATTAAATTTAATTTATTTTTTATTATTTGTGGTTTTATTAAAATATGCGGCGGTGTTGCGCGCGAGATGCATCATATAACGATGCTGC
>NW_013574713.1:0-568 GCF_000499745.2 Eimeria mitis | reverse complement strand
ATATATATATATATATATATATATATATATATATATATATATATATATATATATATATATAATTATATATAAAGAAAACAAAAGTATTTATAATAAATAAAAACCATTTACGCAATTACTGTTATTTACTTTGTCTCAGCTCCAACAGAAATAAAATAAAAGAACAACGAGGGGCCCCTCAATAAAATAAAACAAAAGTAGTTGGGGCCCCTACACGCAACACAGAATATCAATGGGGGGGTTTAGCCCCCCAGGGGCCCCCTTGGGGGGCCCCCGGGGGCTGTGGGGGGGGCCCCCTGGGGGCCCCCAGGGGCCCGTCGGGGTACCCCCTGGGGGCCCCCCAGAGCGTGGCGTTGCTTATGAGCCCTCCATATACATATCTTCTTTGACGGTATCTGCCGCTGGTATTTTATATTTGTGTGTATTTGTAGTTTCTGTTTTTTTGTGTTTTATGCTGAGGGTGACGGGGGGGAGAGAAAAAGAAGAGCTGAGGGGGAAGGACTCTAAACCCAAGCCAACCGGGGAGTGGTCGCTCGCTATTAGAAAGGCTGCAACAAAAAAAAAAAAA
>NW_013574712.1:2403-2897 GCF_000499745.2 Eimeria mitis | reverse complement strand
TCTGAAAACGACGATATGAACACCTGCATTAATTGCAATCTGACGCGGCGGTGGAGCGCAAAAGAGAGAACTACAGAAACAAGGATCGGTCGAAAAGTGAAGAATTCAACGGACGCCAATACTGCCACATGCTCGCATGTTTACGGATCCCTGTAGCGCAGATGCACTGCATATCCTGGTAAACGTATGCAACGAATCTCAACAGGACAATCAAGCACGACGATGCGGAGATTCAAAAATGTTGAGCACGATGTATGTAGGAGAGCGCGGGTTTCCGCACTTTGGAGCAGACTGATAGGAAATGTAATGAGCATCGTCGAAGCCGTAGGATTGCGAGGAAGCTTGCGACGGAAGAGGAAGGAAGGATTACAAACTGCCGGGGTCGGCAAGCTGACACCTCAGACACTACAGCGGCAGCTCCACATGTACGTATAGACGGGTTACGTTGAAGGAAAGCTCCCGCTAAGCGTAGATGTCGCCCTCAACTTTTTGAT
>NW_013574712.1:242-2372 GCF_000499745.2 Eimeria mitis | reverse complement strand
CGGGAGCATGCTAAACGCACGAGCTGCAAGACGTTTTCGACTCTCTTCTGCTAGTTTCTCAGCGTAAGTTACTCAAGATTGAGGAGATGCCTCCCTGTCAGGCATGGGGTTGCAAAGTTGGCTGGGTCCAGATGCTTGACGTTTTGAAGTTTGGCAGTCACAATTCTGCGGTTTGATCATAAAAAACAAAAACGCGTCATTATGTTCGTGTGTACATTACACATCATTCAATACGCTCAAGAGCAACAAAAATCGAAGCACTTTATCCTTGGACACTACGAAATTGAAGCTATGCAAGGTGCCAAAGGCGGTTCACAAGGCGAAGCCGCCGAGTTGATTAAATCACGAAGTCAACAAAATTCCTCGTGTTGAAACTCACGACAATGACAGAAGCAGCAACGCGATGGTGCGGATTTCTCTGATATCCTTACTTATGGGAGCGCCGCCTAAGTGAAACAGATCGGCATTGTGGGAATGCGCTGAAGTTCACTATTATGAAAGGCTACCCTGTACTTCGCTTGTCCACGTCATCCAGCAGGTCCAACATACTCGCTGCAATTCACTGTCTTCCACTACTTTAAGATCGGGTCGAACGATAGAAAAGTGGTGCCAAGTCGATGGGAGCTCCACAGGGCTGCTGCAGCCTCACATTACGCGCAAACCTGCTAAACAAAGCAGGATGGCCAGCCGAGGAAGCATGCACTCAAGAAAAGCCTGCACTTATTTATGTTCCGAATAAACAGTTCAAAGGCATGAACATGCCTTAGACCTGCTTATTTGGAACAGCACGCGGCCACGTAATGCACACGAATATCAAAGCAACATTTTCTTCGCCAGTGAATTTGTCACGCGCTTCTTGGGTTTCCCTCACGTTGTACTTCTCAGAGCTTCATGGGCATGTAAAACATCCCAAAATAAAGGGTGGGAGCATCTATAGACCACAGTACGGCTGCATATTCAAATGCAAGACTGACGGTCCGCCCTCTTTGTTGGCTATTAAGCAACTCCCATGGTTACGCTTCACTTAGTAATAATAAGGATCTCAGGGCAATTACTGTCCCCCCGCAAGCCCAAAGAAGGCGTGTTTGCTATTGAGTGTACCCCCTTGGACATGTTGGCTACCTCATGCTGCACGTGCTACTAACTTCCTGCAAGTCCAGTGCACCACACCACGCAGAACCAAAAAATACATGTTGATGCATTTCCCGAAAACTTCGGCAGGAAAGGGATTGTAAAATTTCTCCGCAAGCATCATCAAGCCAGAAGTATAGAGGACAGTACGGCAGTACCTTCAACGGGAAGCTGCAGTGCAGTTGCACGGTTAGATCAGACTCGACATCCTGCTAGTTCTGGTGCGGCATTCCTAGTTGTATGGGGCCTCGAACCACCGCGTTTTTGTTGAGTTGGGCTACCGTTGGAGGCCTCCATTTCAGGGGCGCCAAGCAGCTGCCAGAGCTGCTTCCCGGTATGGGTACCAGGGAGACGCCAAAAGGACAGAGAAACAACGTACTGCATTGGACAATTTCAAAATCATTATACCTGTTCGCTGAAGTCTTGCTCACGACGGGGGCGAATTCATTGTGTGTTAGATTTTCGCATAAGATAAGCACAAGGTATTTTTCCTCACTCCAAGCATCCGAAATTGCAGCAGCGAAGAGTCACTGATGCCTCTTAACTCAGTCCTCCAACCAGCCAACCAGGAGTGCCGCTCGTGACCGTACGATCGAAACACTGCAAGCTGGAGTGCACGGAGACCGTCGCTGTCTGTCCATTGCCTACGACCGTCCCTAACTTTTAAGGCTATCAGACGCCGGCCCAAATAAGCCAGAGCTAAGGTTCATAGTACATGTTGTGCGTGGATAGGCACAAAAGCTGGACGTGGCAGGATTCACTTTTAAGCACAAGAAATTTACAACAACAAGCTTGCGCTCGTTGCAGAGGGTTTATCGCAGCAGCCTCCCGCAGGAGTTTCTGCTGTATTTCAATCCCAATGTGTCTGATTCCCCTCGCCTTCACGTAAAACATGAAGTGGAAGGGCGATCAAGGCTCCGAAATACAGACAAATCTTCCCTCCAACGAAACGGAAACTCCACCTATCTGGTTCACAGAGCTCCAAATGACGACGCCAGG
>NW_013574712.1:0-142 GCF_000499745.2 Eimeria mitis | reverse complement strand
TTCCCCTCGCCTTCAAGTAAAACATGAAGTGGAAGGGCGATCAAGACTCCGAAATCCAGACAAATCTTCCACCCAACGAAACGGAAACTCCACCTATCTGGTTCACAGAGCTCCAAATGACGACGCCAGGCCCTGCTATACC
>NW_013574711.1:2341-3077 GCF_000499745.2 Eimeria mitis | reverse complement strand
CGGTGTATAGGCAGCTCTGTCACATTCGTCCTGATTTCTTCTTCGCGTCTCTTTCTCTCTGAATTTCTCCGGGCGTTCGTTTCCTCATCATGTGCATAAACTCTTCAAAGTCGATCTGCAGCAGCAGCAGCAGCACCAGCAGCAGCAGCAGCAGCAGCAGCAGCAGCAGCACAAGCAGCATAAGCAGCATAAGATCAGCAGCAGCAGGAACAACAAAACAGCAACTGTGAATAGAAACAGTAAACTAGCAGCAGAGAAAACAACAGAAAAACTCTGCTTGACGTCTCTCTAGCTCATGACTGTGTGGCGTTAAAGGTTTCCGTTGTTACTGTTACCGCTGCTGCTGCTGCTGCTGCTGTTTCTGCTGCTGCTGCTGCTGTGCTTGTTGCGTGCAACTAGATATCTAACTATACAACCAACGGCAATAAAATATAAAATAAAAAAAAATAAAAATATATCAAAATAATAAAGTAAAACAAATAAAATGCATAAAAAAGTAAAACGAAAAGCTGAAACGAAAAAATCATCGCTCGAAATTTTGTATGGTTTTTTAAACTACTTATTTGTTATTTTAGCTTTTTTAGTTGTATATATTCATCCTTTCATACATACATATATGCATACGTACATACATGCATACATGTATACATATATACATATATATATACATATATACATACATACACATATACATATACATATACATATACACATACATAATATACATATACATATA
>NW_013574711.1:1333-2241 GCF_000499745.2 Eimeria mitis | reverse complement strand
AAAAAAAAAAAAAAAAAAAAAAAAAAAAAAAAAAAAAAAAAAAAAAAAAGTGAAACGAATAAAAGTGTTTAACAAACTAAAACAAATAAAATGCATAAAAAAGTAAAAAGAAAAGCTGAAACGAAAAAATCATCGCTCGAAATTTTGTATGGTTTTTTTAACTACTTATTTGTTATTTTAGCTTTTTTAGTTTTATACATTCATCCTTTCATACATGCATACATATATGCATACATACATACATACTTACATGTATACATACATATATACATATATATACATATACATATACATATACAGATACATATACATATACATATACATATACATATACATACATACATACGTACATACACGCATACATAAATGCATACATGCATACATACATACATAGATACATACATAGAAACATGCACAGACGCATGCACGTGTTGTAAACAAGAAGAAATTACCTCTCCGTCTCCGTTTAGATCAACTTCACTCAAAAGAGCAGAAATAGTTTCGGTGCCTACTGCCCCCTGCACATTGGGCATACCGAGGACCTGTCGTAGTTCATCTTGTGATATTTTCCCGTTTCCATCCTGAAATTCAGAAAAAAAAAATTAATAAAATATTAATTTGTGTAAATAAATACTTTTTATATGTTTAAAATATATTTATAATATACTTTTTCTATGAATATTTACATATGCAGAAAGTTCAACTCTCAGTGAGCTCGTGCACGCAACAAGGTAGACTGAAGGTATTCGTTTGTTTGTTGAGTTAATAAAATAATTTAATTTAAGTTTTTCAATTTAAATTTTTAATTAAATAAAATAAATAAATTTTTTTTTTATTTTTTTGTGGTTTCACCAAATCAAAAACGCGAAATGCCGCCCAGCAAACATCCTCTTTCATATACAACTTTC
>NW_013574711.1:1017-1233 GCF_000499745.2 Eimeria mitis | reverse complement strand
ATACCGAGGACCTGTCGTAGTTCATCTTGTGATATTTTCCCGTTTCCATCCTGAAATTCAGAAAAAAAAATTAATAAAATATTAATTTGTGTAAATAAATACTTTTTATATGTTTAAAATATATTTAAAATATACTTTTTCTATGAATATTTACATATGCAGAAAGTTCAGCTCTCAGTGACCTCGTGCACGCAACAAGGTAAACTGAAGGTATTT
>NW_013574711.1:0-917 GCF_000499745.2 Eimeria mitis | reverse complement strand
AAAAAAAAAAAAAAAAAAAAAAAAAAAAAAAAAAAAAAAAAAAAAGTTTTTTTATTTTTACCTTTTTTTTACTATTGAAAAAAATAAACTTGACAAGAGAAATACACCCGAGGAAATAAGCAGCAACGCGAAAATGCATACAATGAATGCTGTACAACTCGCTGCTCTGTCAGCTGGCAATATATATATATATATATGTATATATATATATATATATATATATATATATATTATATTTCATATTATATATATACTATTATATATCAAGCTTTCACCAACTTATGGACCGAACAAAGAGCCCTGAACATTTCATTTTCTTGTTCTGTTAACTTAGGTCAAATGATTAGCCGCTCGTTTTCTGTATTATAATATATTTATTTATAATATATTTGTTGTATTGTATTAGTTTTAATGCTGCGTTTTGTATAGATGTATACTATTCTGTACATCTCTTCATGCAAGTATGTTCAGGGCGACATCAGCAGATAGTTGTATTCTGTCTCAATGCTCTAACATATTGCTTTTTTTTGTGTGTTGCTAGTTCACATTATACACTCTACAATATATGAAAAAACTATCTATAAAAAGAAAAAAAGTGTATATATAGAGAGAGAAGAAACAAATATAAATACTGTATCCATGCTATGCAAGTCATAGTAAGCTTCTTTGCTGCACCTCATACATCACACCCTATTAAAGCGAAAATAGAAAGCAACTCAACAAACAGCAAATGTCTAAAGAAGAAATGCACGAACTTTTAGTAAACAAACAGGCAGATGAATACATACAAATAACCCCGAACCAAGATAAGGAATATAGAAAGCAGGTGAATGAAGAGCCGTGTGTTGAAACCAACAATAAAAGAGTCAAACAAAGCACTGAAAACAGCCGCAAGCAATAGAAACACAACCGAAGAA
>NW_013574710.1:1395-2807 GCF_000499745.2 Eimeria mitis | reverse complement strand
ATGCGTTACAGAGGTGCATCCGCACCTTCCAGCCGCATCCGTCATCGAGATTACACTTGAGAGCCTGGACAATGACCTGGCAAATGTAGTCTGCTGAAAGTATTGTTATTGATCAGAATGTGCGGCTGTGCCATCGGGGTATTCCTGCAGTTTCAGGCATGTCGTCTGCAATCAGCGAGCCTTTACTGCTTCTGCATATTGTACGGCAGCTTGATCACGTGTCATGGAAGTGTTGCCGACGGCTAAGAAAATTGCCTACTTGAAAACTGTATGCAGATGAACCCTCAAATGGCATTCTCCAGGCTGTGCGCTCACCACCCATACTGAATACTAAACAGACTCTTACTTCAGACAAAAAAATGATGAGTGCTTTTTACTTGTTGAGCAGCAGCGCTCAAATGTAGGCCTGAAAAACGTCGTTGCATGTGCTCGCAATACGTCGCTGATGCAGGTGCTACCCACCAGTAGTTAGGATGGCACCCTAGCAGGCCTCTCGAACGCTTACCTTTTATGGATGACTGCATCACGGATGGTAGGCTGAAGGCGTTGTAGAAGGCACGTATCCTCAGCGGCTCTCCGGGCTTGTTAATTCCCAGAAAGTACGCCGTATATTTGGAAACGCGCACGAGAGCTGCTCGCCAGTCTCAGAAAGCTCAAAGAGTCTACTGGGATCAACCGGTGTTGACTGGGGTACCGACAGTGCTTCCTAAATTCAGTGTAACGAATACCGAAGGCGCTTGCTTCTCTGCTAGTCTTGTCGTTCTGCTGTATGTTTATGTTGCCGTACATTTTTCTTCTAGTGACCAATGTATGTTTGACAGGCGAGACGTGGTCGTGTATTTAATCAAATAAACATGATTTTAATTAGGTCGTACGTCTGAATTGACGTAGGAAGCTTCCGTACAGGTCTCAGACAATTTTCCAGCCTGTAATTAATGAACGGCATCGCATGCCTTAGCGCTGATGATCCGCTGACTCACTTTCTGCGCGTATCACTGCAATCGACCCCCCAGAAAGCCGTTTGGGTAAGGACAGGGAGGCTGCAGTACAGCATTTTGTGTGGCAGGCAGTACGCTCGAAGCTGTTCCCGGCAACTAAGTAACAACATACTGGGTAGCAATTTAAATTCTATCTAATCACCGGCGGACTGGTTCGTAGAGGGCATTTACATTGGTCCTGCAGATTTACCGTTTTTCAGGCTGTACGGTGTGGCAAACAAAGTAACATATGGGGGACAAGCAAAGTAAACCATAAAAGGACTGAAGTTTGGAAACAAGCGGCCCACTTCTTTAGACGGGTGACAGTGCAGGATGCTGGCAGCAGTACCGTAGGTAAGAGGCACCACGATCTTTAGAATGGCTTACTGAGGACTTCTCACGCTTCGTCTACAGTAGATCTCATGATTTGGCAAT
>NW_013574710.1:0-1249 GCF_000499745.2 Eimeria mitis | reverse complement strand
AAAACGGCGATTCATAGTGTGCGAAGTGAAGACTAGGAACAATCTTTACGATTGCTGCCTCATAACGTCTTCCCCCTGCAGCTTTGTTCGGAAAGTGTACAGCGAATGGTGTTTATGACGTTTGTGAATGCTGGATGAAAATGCGCGGACGTGACACGAACCATTCGTGCTTCAGAGCGTACGCCTTCGCTTCAAACCACTTTCCGATGCTCTACGGGCATCTGGATGATCCAGAGTTGTTCATATATCACAGTGTTGGTAACTGGAAATTCTCGAATCCCCTTTTAGAAAGCCTTCATCTCGCTTCCCAAGCACGATTGCTGTTGCTGCTGCTTTGTTGGTCAAGGTGCATGGAGACTGGATTATAGACGTGCTACTTGCACAATTGCGTTGCCGTCACGCTTCCGATTGCTGTACTGTGTAAGTTGAGCACTGGTCTGTCTAGCATTACGGTAACTTGATTGATTAGGCAGTAAGTGTACTACTCACTACACGTGCACATCGACTGGAGAGATAGATAGTGACGAGATTCGATACCTTCCAGGATACGAGCTGAAACAATGGGACTCTCTGATCACTAGAGCGGACCGGGTTTTTGTTTCCCTTCGTGAAATTGTTTTGGTTCCAGCATGCGAAACAGATGACGGAAGGAAAGCAGTGCGCACTAGATGTTTGATTGAGCAGGAAGTACGCATGCTATCCAGTGATTTTGTGTGATTGCGCAGGCATCTCCAAGCTTGATGCCTAGCCCGTGACCATGCGTGGATGAGCATATCATTAGGGCCGCGGACACAAGAAAATATGTAGTGGAAAGGAGCAGCAGACTTCAGGATAGTCAGTTGCAGATGCCATGCGTTCGAGTACACCTTTTGTATGGTACGTATAGCTGCTGCCCTTAATCGGAATCATTCTTGGCAAATTAAGGCTGCACATGCCCACTCACTCACCAGGATGTACGTTTGACCTTTGCATGATAACGCACAACCAGTGTTTCATTTATTATCAGGAGTAAAACGACTTTTTAATTAAAGGTATGAGGTCTTGCAGGGTGGCGAGAGGGAGCGTAGGGTTTTACTATGGAAAGATAGGCGGTATCGTACAGCACGTCGTCTGTCTGAACTGCTAATGAGCTTGCAACTTCAGTTGTATTATCGCGCTTGCTGCTTTCCAGACGGTGCGCTCTATGGGCGAACTGTCTATTGCGTCAAGCTGATGATAATTTCGCTGTGTTCCAATGCATAAGAAAGAG
>NW_013574709.1:2429-2810 GCF_000499745.2 Eimeria mitis | reverse complement strand
GAAGTGGGCGGACGTCTGCTGTGCAGGTTTTCTGAAACATCCCGATGCCCGCGTCTGTGTTAGAGAATGACCTGGATAGCTGTTGTGGCACGGATGACTTAGCCTGTGAGTGGAGTGACCAGAGGCTCGTGGGAATTCGAATTACACTTGATCATGGTATTCGCACGATAGGACTGATGCTATTCGTCCTTTTTTTTTCCCCCGGAATACTTGTCGTGCTACCCTGTTGAGTGGTACAACAGGGCGTAGAGAGCAGCATCTTCAGGCGCCTGTAAAATTTTATGGCCGACTGCCAGTGGTTCAGCGTCCAGGAATAGTTGGATGCGCGTATTCGCACAGCGTATGTGCACTTTACAGCAAGAACGATGGTGCAAAAGTGCT
>NW_013574709.1:0-2332 GCF_000499745.2 Eimeria mitis | reverse complement strand
GGAGTTGCACGCTAGTAATCAAACGGCAGCCTCTGTGGTCTGAAAGGCACAACAGCATTTTTAAAAGAAGCGCTATACGTGAAGGATGTGGTTGACACCATGAGTATGGCAGTGCGGACGGCTCCATTTACGTAGAAGCGCACGTTCGCGAGATTACACATAGGCAGAATGGTTGGACTGAGTTTTGTCACTCGTTAGTACTTGGCCGATTCGGTATGATCACAGCGGCATATCCTGCTGAAGACACTGCCTGCGTTGAGGAGTGCTTGCCTGCTGTTCTGTCTTGCGGGAGTGTCCGAGCTTCGCCAGGTACGCTATATTGGACAATCGATATTACCAACCGTCGGCTGGGCTTCTTTTTCTTGATCGGTGCTCCAGAGAGCGCCTGGCATGCAAGCAACGGACAATGCGGCTACAATTCACAGGAGTGCACCGGCAACTGTGGTTTGTAGACTCTTCACGACTTGTATGCGCGGAAAATGCTCGGTCTCGTCTGTTTGGTGCATCGAAGTCCTCTCACGGCACGCCGCATGAATGCCCGCCTTGCGCATTTGGTAGTGTTAATCATGGCACGTATAATGCACACTGTAAGGAAATCCGCATATGATGCTTCTGGGTTAGGCGTGGCCTTGCATGCATCCCGGAGCAACAACGTTGCACTGCGTCGGTTTCGGAGCTCCGGCTGCAGCCACACTGCAGTACCTCGGTCCGGAAGCCGAGCTGTCAGCATTCTTAGCCTAACGGTGTTAACCACATGACTGTTCTCTCGAACAGTATGTCCCATGCGCGTCTGCTGCGTGCAATTATATATACAGGAAAAGCTTTTTCAGCTCTCGCGAGAGGTTCTTCCGGAAAGGCGACAAACGCCAGAGCATCAACAAAACGTAAGGATTGTGCACCAGTAAGGATTGCCTGTCAGTCTTCTAAAAGCATCTGCATGCAAACTCAGGCCCGAAAGTGCGGCTCTCAGCTTATCCATATTATTCGCAGCTGGGAAACGCATTTGCAAGTCTGAGCAGCATCACCCATTACTCAGTGCGTGGCAAAGTTAAAGGCGCCAATAGCGCTATGACCTTCAGTGAAGCACTGGCATACCTACGGTGGTGCATCCAAAAATCAATGAACATATTGATCCACATGCTAATGCAGCGCGTACGTGACGCCAGCACGCTCAGTGGCGTCCATGTTTTGTGCTCGTCGCACCTTGCCCACCCTGATAGCCACCGACCGTGGTGGGAGCCTTGAGACAGACGTGGGCATTACAAGGGTTCGCATTGAATGTATATGTCGTGAGTGCGGACGTGGGCGACGCTGTGGACTGCCCTTGTCCGACGGTGAATGTAAACGCCCGTTTCTGGGTTGAGTAGCAGAGCGTGTCAGGTGAGCTGCATTTTGTAGCCGAAAACAGAAAAGTTCATTTGGAAGGACCTTGCCTCATGTAGGCAGTATAGAGTGCAGTTCACGGGTAGACCGTTGAGGAATCGACCAAGTGCAGTTTGCGGAGTAGGTAGAAACTAGTATTGATGATATTGGTAAAGCTGTGGAGTTGAGCTTGGTTTAGCAGGTGCGGCGTTGTGGCAGTTGTGTGCACATCTGCTTCGCAGGTTATGCGCAGTGTGATAATATCGTGGTCTGTGAAAGGGAAAGAATTAGCTACCCTTGGGTACGCGGACGCCTTAGCCGGTGCGTTGATTTATCAGACGGTCGGAAACGTTCGAATCACACGCCACCTTATCTTCAGACAGCACGGATTGCTTATCAGGCTAAGGAAGGCATCCGCATATGAACTGAGGCCTGAAGGTGCGGCTCTCAGCTTGTCCATATTATTCGCAGCTGGGGCATGCGCTTGTAAGGCTGAGCAGTATCACCAATTACACAGTGGGCGGTGGTGACAAAGGCGCCAATAGCGCCATGACCTTCAGTGAAGCACTGGCATACCTACGGTGGTGCACCCAAAAATCAATGAACATATTGATCCACATGCTAGTGCGCCGCGCCCGTGAAGGCAGCACGCTCAGTGGCGTCCATGTTTTGTGCGCGTCGCACCTGGTCCACCCTGATAGCCACCGACCGTGGTGGGAGCCTTGATACAGACGTGGGCATTACAAGGGTTCGCATTGAATGTATATGTCGTGAGTGCGGGAGTGGGCGACGCTGTGGACTGCCCTTGTCCGACGGTGCATCTAAACGCCCGTTTCTGGGTTGAGTAGCAGAGCGTGTCAGGTGAGCTGCATTTTGCAGCAGGAAAAAGGAAAGTTCATCTAGAAGGACCTTGCCTCATGTTGGCAGTATAGAGTGCAGTTCACGGGTTGACCGTTGAGGAACCGACCAA
>NW_013574708.1:2868-3081 GCF_000499745.2 Eimeria mitis | reverse complement strand
TAGCTATATATAAACCCTAAACCCTTGATGGTGATGTGTATTTGTTGGTTTTGTTGGATCCACAAAAACAAGAAAATAAAAAAAATATTTTTTATTTATTTTTTATTTTATTTTATTTTATTTTATTTTATTTTATTTTATTTTATTTATTTTATTTATTTTTTCCTGTTTCTTAATTAACTAATCTATATACTTTTATTTATTTATTATTTA
>NW_013574708.1:2657-2828 GCF_000499745.2 Eimeria mitis | reverse complement strand
TGCTGCTGCAGCAGCAGCTGTTGCATGCAGCAGCAGAGAAGCAGCAGCAGCAGCAGCAGCAGCAGCAGCAGCAGCAAGAAGAAGATGATGATGATGAGGAGGAAGAAGAAAATTATAATAACACTCAATCTATTGATCCTATTTCAGGTGTATGTACAGCTGGCACTGCAG
>NW_013574708.1:1985-2557 GCF_000499745.2 Eimeria mitis | reverse complement strand
GCAGCAGCAGCAGCAGCAGCAGCAGCAGGAGCGTCACCGATCGCTTGTTTTGTGCTGTGTATGAACCCCACGCTGCTGCTTTTTTTATTGGTGGTGTTATACAAAAAGAGATAAACCCATTGCTGCTGCAGCAGCAGCTGCTGCATGCAGCAGCAGAGAAGCAGCAGCAGCAGCAGCAGCAGCAGCAGCAGCAGCAAGAAGAAGAAGAAGATGATGATGAGGAAGAAGAAGAAAATTATAATAACACTCAATCTATTGATCCTATTTCAGGTGTATGTACAGCTGGCACTGCAACAGATATTTTTGCTGCTGCTGATGAAAATAAAATAAATAAATTTAAATCATTTTATTTGTTGCAGCAGCCTGTGTGTCGTTTCTTTACTAGCAGCAGCAGCAGCAGCAGCAGCAGCAGCAGCAGCAGCAATGCAGCAGCAGCAGCAGCAGCAGCAAAAGCACAACAAAAAGATATAACACAAACACTCAAAGCCCTAGAAGAATATCTATACTCGAAGCAGCAGCAGCAGGAAACAGCAGCAGCAGCAGCAGCAGCAGCAGCAGCAGCAGCAGGAGGA
>NW_013574708.1:1319-1885 GCF_000499745.2 Eimeria mitis | reverse complement strand
AGCAGCAGCAGGAGCGGAGGGAGAAGCAGCAGCAAGAGAAGCGGGAGCAGCAGCAGCAGCAGCAGCAGCAACAGCAGCAGCAGCAGCAAAAGCAGTAGCAGTATGATAAGCAGGTAGAGGGGAGAATCTTAAACCCTAAACCCTAAACCCTAAACCCTAAACCCTACTTGTACTGGTTTATTGTCTGCTTTGTTTATATCTTCTTCTTTGTCTCACAAACCCTAAACCCTAAACCCTAAACCCTAAACCCTACTTGTACTGGTTTATTGTCTGCTTTGTTTATATCTTCTTCTTTGTCCCTCAAACCCTAAACCCTAAACCCTAAACCCTAAACCCTAAACCCTACTTGTACTGGTTTATTGTCTGCTTTGTTTATATCTTCTTCTTTGTCTCACAAACCCTAAACCCTAAACCCTAAACCCTAAACCCTACTTGTACTGGTTTATTGTCTGCTTTGTTTATATCTTCTTCTTTGTTTTCTTCTTTGTTTATATATTCATCTTTTGGTTCAGAGTCAAACCAATATAAACAACGCTGCAACTCTTCTCTCTTCTTTGCTCCCCCCT
>NW_013574708.1:0-1219 GCF_000499745.2 Eimeria mitis | reverse complement strand
CCTAATAAACCCTAAACCCTAATAAACCCTAAACCCTAATAAACCCTAAACCCTAAACCCTAAACCCTAAACCCTGATGAGAGTATAAAAAATAAAAAATAAAAAATAAAAAATAAATTATTTTTGGATTGTAAATATTAATTTAACTCAGATTGCTTTACTCTAAACCCTCATCAAACCCTAAACCCTATTCAATACCTAAACCCTAAACCCTAAACCCTAAACCCTAAACCCTAATGAAACCCTAAACCCTAAAATAAAACCCTAATATAGCATCTTTTTTTTCTGTATCTCTTCTGCTTTTTTCTAACAACATTCCCTTTTCTTTCTGCTGCTGCTGCTGCTGTTGCTGTTGCTGCTGCTGCTGCTGCTGCTGCTGCTGCTGCTGCTGCAGGTCGGCGTTTCGTGAATCTCAGGCTTTGCTGCTGCAGCAGCAGCAGCTTTTTGACATTTGTCTGTTTCTGTCTCGCTCAATGTCTTTCCCTTTAGGGTTTCTTTTTGAGGGTTTATCCTCTAGCGACCCCTCTGCTGCTGCTGCTGCTGCTGCTACGCAGCAGCAGCAGCAGCAGCAGCTCACACCAGCAGCAGCAGCAGCAGCAGCAGCAGCAGCAGATATTTCTCCCCCTCTAGGAGGGTTTAGGGGGCCTCGTGAAACAATTAGGGTTTTGTTGGATTCTCTCTATGCTCAGATGCTGCGGCAGCACAAAGGTATACTATGGAGCAGCAGCAGCAGCAGCAGCAGCAGCAGCTGCAGCAGCAGCAGCAGCAGCAGCAGCAGCAGCAACATAAAAAAAAAACAAGCAGATATAGTACTAAAAGAAAAAGAAACAGATATTGGGGGCCCTTCTTTCTCTTGTTCTGTTTATGCTGATTTTGATTTAAAACAAAAAATAAAACAAACCACAAACCCTGGAATCTATCGATATATTTGTTATGAACTCACACTAGGAGACTCGGTAAACCCTAAACCCTAAACCCTAAACCCTAATTTATAAACCCTAAACCCTAATGAGAGAATAAACGATAAACCCTAAACCCTAGTTGTATAATATCTCGTTATTTCTGTTGTGTGAACTCTGAAAACCCTAAACCCTAAACAAAACCCTAAACCCTAAACAAAACCCTAAACCCTAAACCCTAATAAAACCCTAAACCCTAATAAAACCCCAAATTTGAATCCACTGTACTACGATGCAAACATCTCTCGGGTTTAGGGTTT
>NW_013574707.1:2579-2812 GCF_000499745.2 Eimeria mitis | reverse complement strand
ACTTTAAGTCTTTGCCTTCATTGCGGCTCGTCTCCGGTCAGGTTAAGGCCGGAGAACCAGCGTTACACTCAGCGGGTGCCGCACTGTCTACGCACCGGGAGAGGAGGTAAGCGGCACTGCGAGAGTTTTATATTAATATGAAATTATATTAATATAAAAATGTTGTAATGTTGCTGTAGAGAAAGCTAATATTAAATATTTTTAATTCACTGTAACTGGCAACGGCAGCCAGT
>NW_013574707.1:1915-2488 GCF_000499745.2 Eimeria mitis | reverse complement strand
TTTTTTTTTTTAATATATAAATATATTTTCAGTTGATTCAAAACAACACCGAGATGAAACACGAGGAAGATGAAGCCAAAAGGAAAACGAAGCGGCAGTTCTTCCGTTGCTGCTGTAGACATACAAAAAAAAAATTAATTTTTTTTTGTTTATTTAAGAATATTATATTGAAATAATAAATTAAATTTAATAAAACAAAAATATTTATGAAAATATCTTAATTTGGGTGTATTTGTGTATGCTGTTTCTATGCAGTTTCCTTCTGTTAGGGCTCGAGTTGAATAGCCTGCATGCGGTGGCTTCCCCACGGCTTCTGCTTCTGTATCGATGAATATTTTGTGTTTTTTTTTACTTTTTTTACGAATTTTTATTTTTTTAATGTATTTAAATGTATTTTTTTAATTAAATTTACAAAAAATTCTCCAAAATGAGCGAAAGGCTCCTCACAAACATCGGCCGTCTAGGCGTCGCCATCGGTATTTCAGGGGTCATAGGAAAGTCATGTTTATACGATGGTAAGCAAAGCAATCAAGAAAAATAAATCATTTAATTTAAATAAAATAAAATAAAAAA
>NW_013574707.1:1600-1816 GCF_000499745.2 Eimeria mitis | reverse complement strand
ATATATATATATATATATATATATATATATATATATATATATATATATATATATATATATACATATGTTGCTATGCTTTCAAGGCTGAGGTGTATCTTTATCTTTTTTTTTTTAGTGTAAATAAAACAAATATATATGCAAAAGATATTCAGCATCGAGCAGTTTTTGTTTTCTTTTATATTAAACTAAACTTTCCCTATATGCCTGGATGAAGAG
>NW_013574707.1:1243-1480 GCF_000499745.2 Eimeria mitis | reverse complement strand
TTTTTTTTTTGTTTTTTTTTTTATACGGCAGCAGCAACAGCTCACCACCTGCTGCTGCTGCTGCTGCTGCTGCTGCTGCATGCAGCCACTGATATTTCAGAGCCATGCTGTTGCTGGTGGTATACATTTATATTATAAATAAATAAATAAATAAATACATAAAGAAGTGAATTTCAGGTTTTTGTTTGTGAAGAAATAAATCATATTATAGATAAAATATTTCTGCATATGTTTATT
>NW_013574707.1:588-1077 GCF_000499745.2 Eimeria mitis | reverse complement strand
TATATATATATATATATATATATATAGATTTATGTATTTATATTATATATATTTATATTTATATTTATTTATTTATTTATTTATTTATTTATTTATTTATTTGGTTGTTTCCTACCAGCCGGTGTGCTGGCTGCAGGTAGTGTGTATTTGTTGCAAGCCCTTCATCCACACATTTCTATATATAAACAAAAACAAACACAACTCCAAATATAAATATAAATATAAATATAAATATAAATATAAATATAAATATAAATATAAATATAAATAATAAATAATAAATATAAATATTCATATTTATATAAATATAAATATGAATATAAATATAAATATAAAAAATAAACATAAACATAAACATAAATACAAATATAAACATAAACATAAACATAAACACAAAAATAAATACAAACATAAACACAAACCTAAAAATAAAAATAAAAACAAATCCAAACATAAACAAAAACACAACCCTAAACCAAAAAAGCAAAA
>NW_013574707.1:0-316 GCF_000499745.2 Eimeria mitis | reverse complement strand
TATCTTTATCTTTACGTTTATTATATAAACCAAATATAGATAGATTATCTATTATACATAAAACATTAGGCCCAGACTATGCTGAGCGTGTATTACCCTCTATAGGAAATGAAGTTCTTAAAGCTGTTGTCGCTAAGTATGATGCTGAAAGTTTATTAACACAAAGAGATCGAGTTTCTAATGATATCAGAGAAAGTATCACAAGAAGAGCTAAACATTTCGATATTCTACTCGATGATGTCGCCATAGTAAGAATATACACTACATATATTTTTTTTTTTTTTTTTTTTTTTTTTTTTTTTTTTTTTTTTTTTTT
>NW_013574706.1:16312-17360 GCF_000499745.2 Eimeria mitis | reverse complement strand
TATATATTTATATATATTTATATATTTATATATATATATACACCTACATATACACCTACATATATGTATAATTTAATATATAAACACCACGGATTTCTTTTGTATGCATTTACTTAATTAATTAATATTATATTCATCAGCACCTTATAAACATACATACATACATACATACATACACATACACACACACACACACAGAGAGACAAACACACATGCATGCATGCATGCATGCATGCATGCATGCATATGAAGAATAAGTGTATAGAGAGAAAGAAACGAAGTTCTTTGGATCGATGAAGAGCTGAAAGTAAGTAATACATAAACCCCTATCTCTCTCTCTTTTTCTCTCTTTCTTTTTCTTTCTCTTTTTCTTTCTTTATCTCTTTATCTCTTTATCTCTCTCTTTGTTTCTTTCTCTTTCTTTCTCTTTCTTTCTCTTTCTCTCTCTTTTTCTTTCTTTCTCTCTCCCTCTCCCTATACACCCTACCACCCACCCCACCCCCCCACCAACCAACCAAACAAAACAAACAAAACAAACAAAACAAACAAACAAACAAAAAGACAAATAAACATTTATTTATTTATTTAATTTTCATATCTTCTATAGAGAAGAGCTCTGGCTCTGGCTAGCGGTGATGACGCCTCTGTCGCCTTTCTTTGTCTTCCTCGCATCATACGCATAAACTCGTCAAAGTCTATCATTCCGTCGTTGTTCAGGTCACCCTATACATAAATAAATAAATATATAAATATATAAATAAATAAATAAATAAATAGAGAAATAAATAGAGAAAGAAAGAAATAAATAAATAAATAAATAAATAGAGAAAGAAATAAATTAATAAATACATAAATAAATAAATAAATAAATAAATAAACAGGTAGATAAATATGTAAATAAATAAATAAATAAATACATTAATATATAAATGAATAAAATAAATAAATATATAAATACATAAATAAATAAATAACAGAAATAAAAGGAATACATAAATAATAAATAGATAAATAGATAAATAAACAACTAAATAAATAATAAATGAAT
>NW_013574706.1:15904-16212 GCF_000499745.2 Eimeria mitis | reverse complement strand
AGAAGAGCTCTGGCTCTGGCTAGCGGTGATGACGCCTCTGTCGCCTTTCTTTGTCTTCCTCTCATCATACGCATAAATTCGTCAAAGTCTATCATTCCGTCGTTGTTCAGGTCACCCTATAAATAAATAAATAAATAAATAAATAAATATATAAATAAATAAATAAGTAAATAGAGAAATAAATAGAGAAATAAATAAATAAATAAATAAATAAATAAATAAATAGAGAAAGAAATAAATTAATAAATACATAAATAAATAAATAAATAGGTAAATAAACAGGTAGATAAATATGTAAATAAATAAAT
>NW_013574706.1:15493-15804 GCF_000499745.2 Eimeria mitis | reverse complement strand
AAATAAAATAAAATAAAATAAAATAAAATAAAATAAAATAAAATAAAATAAAATAAAATAAAAATAAATAAATAAAAGAAATACCTCTTTGATCATCTCCTTAACTGTCTCCTTGCTGAAGGCCTCCTTTATGTAACTTGTCTCCAGCACCTTCTGCAGCTCATCCCTATTAAAAAATAAATAAAAAAATAAATAAATAAAAAAATAAAAATAAATATAAATTACATAATATAGATTATATAGATAAATAAATATAATAAAAAGAAAACAAAAAGAATAAAAAGAAAAACAACAACAGATGCGATAAAAGC
>NW_013574706.1:15042-15375 GCF_000499745.2 Eimeria mitis | reverse complement strand
AAAAAAAAAAAAAAAAAAAAAAAAAAAAAAAAAAAAAAAAAAAAACCTTACACGGATATTTTTCCGTCTCCATCTAGATCGAATACTCTAAAAGCATGGAGACAACAGATAAAATAAAAACAACAAAAAAAGCAAAAACAACAAAAAAAATAGAAAAAACAAAGAATAAAGAAAAAAACAAAGAACAGAAAGAACAAAAAAAATAAAAAGAATTAATAGAAAGAACAAAAAGAATAAAAAAAAAAAGAATAGAATAGAGTGTATATTCTTACACGGATATTTTACCGTCTCCATCTAGATCGAAGACTCTAAAAGCATGAAGACAGCAGATAG
>NW_013574706.1:13450-14812 GCF_000499745.2 Eimeria mitis | reverse complement strand
AATAAAATAAAATAAAATAAAATAAAATAAAATAAAATAAAATAAAATAAAATAAAATAAAATAAAGAAACTTACACGGATATTTTTCCGTCTCCATCTAGATCGGAGACTCTAAAAGCATGAAGACAACAGATAAAATAAAAACAACAAAAACAACAAAAAAAACAGAGACAGAAAGAACAAAAAAAAGATAAAAAAAAATAAAAAAAGAACAAAAAGAACAAAAATAAAATAAAATAAAATAAAATAAAATAAAGAAAAAAACTTACACGGATATTTTACCGTCTCCATCTAGATCGAAGACTCTAAAAGCATGAAGACAAGCTGTCTCTTGTTCATAAATTTTATGATCGATAGAAGCAGCAATAAACTCCGTATAATCAATGGTACCATTACCATCAGTATCTATTTCTTTGAGTATATCTATAATATATTCTTCGTCTAAGCCACATTGTTTTAAACCTTGTAATATTTCATTTATAGATAAAACTCCATCTGCATTTTTATCTAAAGCAGAAAAAGCATCATGAAGTAATCCTATTTCATTATCACTCAGTTGATATGCAACACAAGTAATGGCTAATCTTTTTAATTTATTTAATCGACGAAAATGTTTAAACCTTTCTATCAAATCTGAACCTAAACGAATAGAAAGAGAACTATTATAAACATCTGTATTTGTTGCTGCTGCTGCTGCTGCTGCTGCTGCAGCAGCAGAACCAGCAGCAGCAGCAGGAGAAGAGGAATTAAATAAAGAGGAATGAGGGGGTGGGGGGGTTAAAGTGTATGCATGCATGCTTGTATTTGGGGCTGTATAAAGCCTTATCCATGGATGCTGCAGTGCTTCTGCTGCAGTTATTCTTTTTGTTGGAGTATAAGATAGACACCGACAGACTAAATCTTTTGCTGCTTCAGATATACGACGCCAGTGACGAGGATCAAATGAAAACTCCCCACACTGTACGCGCTTCAGGATTGCTTGGTTGTCTTTGCCGTCTAAGACACACACATACACATTTATTTATTTCTTTATTTTTTTTATTTTATTTTAATTTTTTTATTTTTTTTTTTTTTTTTTTTTTTTTTTTTTTTTTTTTTTTTTTTTTTTTTTTTTTTTTTTTTTTTTTTTTCTATACAGTAAACACTATAAACCCTAAATCCTATAAACCCTAAGCCGTCGATATATGAAAAGGCAGATAACCACAAAAAAGAATAAACAGAATAACCCTAACACTCCATATATCCTACCCTTCTAAACCCTAAACCCTAAACCCTAAACCCTAAACACTAAATATAGACTATAACCCCTCATTCAAACCCTCATAAACCCTAAACCCTAATTCTCCCCCTTCTAAACCCTCA
>NW_013574706.1:7939-10439 GCF_000499745.2 Eimeria mitis | reverse complement strand
ACAGAGAGAGAAGAAAGAGACAAAATAAAGAGACAGAAAAGGAGACAGAAAAGGAGACAGAAAAGGAGACAGAAGAAGAGATAAAGGAGACAGCAGCAATAGATAGAGACAACAGAAGAGACAAAAGAAGAGACAAAAGAAAGAGACAAAAGAAAGAGACAAAAAAGGAGACAGAAAAGGAGACAGAGTTTGTTTGTTTATAAACAAAACAAAAGGAGACAAAAGGAGACAGAAAGGAGACAAAAAATAAATCAATAAAAACAGAGACAAATAGAGACAGAAAAGAAACAAAAATAAATAAATAAATAAACAACAAAAGGAGACAGAGAAGAGACAAAAGGAGACAAAAAATAAATAAATAAAAACAAAAACAAACGGAGACAAAAAGGAGACAAAAAATAAATAAATAAAAACAAAAACAAAAGGAGACAAAAAGGAGACAAAAATAAGGTCGGTAGCACCTGCGGCTGCCGCCATTTGCTTCAACATCGCTGCAGCAGTAGCAGCAGCAGCAGCAGCAGCAATAGCAGCAGCTGCTGCAGTAGTAGCAACAGCTGCTGCAGCAGTAGCAGCAGCAGCAGTAGCAGCAACAGCAGCAGCAGCAGTAGCAACAGCAGCAGCAGTAGCAGCAGCAATAGCAGCAGCAGCTGCAGCAGTAGCAGCTGCAGCAATAGCAGCAGCAGCTGCAGCAGTAGCAGCTGCAGCAATAGCAGCAGCAGCTGCAGCAATAGCAGTAGCAGCTGCAGCAACAGCAGCAGCAGCTGCAGCAACAGCAGCAGCTGCTGCAGTAATAGCAGCAGCAACAGATGCAGCAGCAATAGCAGCAGCACATGTAGCAGTAACAGGAGCAGCTGCAGCAATAGCAGCAGCTGTAGCAGCATCAGCAACAGCAGCAGCTGCTGCAGCAACAGCAGCAGCAATAGCAACACCAGCAGCTACACCAACAACAACTGCAGCAGCAGCAGCAGCAGCAGCAGCAGCAGCAGCAGCAGCAGCAGCAGCAGCAGCGGTATCATTTGTATGAAGTCCCCTCAAACCCCTTTGCTCATCTCCAGCAGCAAGGAGGAGGCCAGAGGCAATGCGACAGCAGCAGCANCAGCAGCAGCAACAGAAGCAGCAACTAAGGAGTAAACCGGATCTATGTTTGTCTTTTGTTTTACATAATGTTTACGTTTTCTTTTGTTTCATTTATATTTATGTTTAGGGTTTAGGGTTTTAGGGTTTAGGGTTTTAGGGTTTAGGGTTCTTTACAGCAGATCAGCAGCAGAGGTGCGCTATTGCTGCAGCAGCAGCACCGAATTCCGGCTGTGCAGCAGCAGCAGCTGCTGCTGCTGCTGCTGCTGCGGACGCCCCACAGGTTGCACGCGGGGCACCAGCATCAGCAGCAGGAGAAGCAGCAGCAGCAACAACAGCAGCAGCAGCAGCATGTGCACAGCTAGCCAGCTAGCTAAACCCCTCTGGCGTGGCTAGCTGCTAGCTAGCCCCCGTGGGGTGTCTGCTGGGGGCCTAGCTAGCTGCAGCGTGTGTATGGGGGCCCCCCAGCTAGCTAGCTGCGAGGCAGCTAGCTGCTAGCTGCTGCTCCCCCTTCTATGCTGCATGCAGCAGCAGCAGCAAGCTGCTGCTGGTGTGGGGCCCCCAAGGAGGCGGTGTCTCCGTCCCCCAAGAGACAGGAGACGATGTCTCTGCTGCTGCTGCTGCTGCTGCTGCTGCTGCAGCAGCAGCAGCAGCAGCAGGTGCGTTATGTTAGTTTCTTTTTGTGTGCATTCATGAAAAACACAAATTAAAAAATAAATAAATTATATTTGCTTTCTCTCTTGATGTATATGCTGCTGCTGCTGTGAGCTGCCTGTACACCTGGGTGCTGGGGGTGCGGGGCGGGGGCTGCTGCTGCAGCAGGCTGCTGCGGCGGTGTGTGTGTTTTTGTTTTTATTAGTTGATTAAAATTAATTTATATTTATATAATAAATAAATAAATAAAAAGACAAAGACAAACGGTGTACTACTTCTGCTGCAAGCGAGAGGGGGGCGGGCTACAGACATACATACACACGTCACAGCAGCAGCAGCAGCAGCAGCAGCGCAGCAGCAGCAGCAGCAGCAGCAGCTGCAGCAGCTGCTGCAGCATGAGATGCTCTGCCTGAGTGGGGCGCTGTGTGTTTCTCTGCTGTGTCTCTCGCCAGATGCATGCAAAGCAGCAAAGGCGGCTCACATTCCAGTGTACATACACCTGAAATATAGGGCCTTGCTGCTGCNTGCAAAGCAGCAAAGGCGGCTCACATTCCAGTGTACATACACCTGAAATATAGGGCCTTGCTGCTGCAGCAGCAGCAGCAGCAGCAGCAGGAGCAGCAGCAGCACCCATCTGCTGCAGCTCCCCGTCATCTTCTCTCGCCTCTTGTCTCGATATCCTGGGCTACTGCTGCTCGTGATCGAGCTTGTTGGACTCCTCTGCTGCTTTTTCCTTTGCTGCTGCTGCTGCTGCTGCTCCTGCTGCTGCTGC
>NW_013574706.1:7476-7839 GCF_000499745.2 Eimeria mitis | reverse complement strand
AGCAGCAGCTGCAGCAGCACTAGCAGCAGCAGCATCAGCAGGCTTTGCTGCTGCATGAGTATAAGGATTAGAAGCAGCAGCAGCAGAGGTGTTGCTGTTTGTTTGTTTGGGTTTGTTGCTTACTGGTTGAGGGGGGCTTATATAAACCCTAAACCCTAAACCCTAAACCCTAAACCCTCGTTGTATTGGGGCTGCCTGAGGTGTACAGACACCCCAGTGCAGCGCAGCAGCAGAAGGATGCTGCTGCTACCGCTGCATCTCTCATCTATAACACACCAACCCCACCCGTTTGCTGTTTACTGCTCTTGAGGTGTACGTACACCTCACCGCAGCAGCTGAGGTGTATATACACCTCAGTCGTCA
>NW_013574706.1:7088-7376 GCF_000499745.2 Eimeria mitis | reverse complement strand
CAGCAGCAGCAGCAGCAGCAGCAGCAGCAGCAGCAGCAACTGCAGCAGCAGCAGCAGCAACAGCAGTGGCAGCAGCAGCAGCAGTGGGAGGAGGAGCAGTGGCAGCAGCCACAGCATTAGCAGCGGCAGCAGTTGCAGCAGCAACAGCAGCCGCCTCAGCAGCAGCAGCTGCAGCTGCAACAGCAACAGCAGCAGCAGCAGCAGCAGCTGCAGCAGCACTAGCAGCAGCAGCATCAGCAGGCTTTGCTGCTGCATGAGTATAAGGATTAAAAGCAGCAGCAGCAGAGA
>NW_013574706.1:5939-6930 GCF_000499745.2 Eimeria mitis | reverse complement strand
ATATATATATATATATATATATATATATATATATATATATATATATATATTCTGAGGTGTACATACACCTGAGCCAGTGTGTCTTACTGTTGAGGTGTATGTACAGCACCTCCGCGCGGTCTATCGCGCCATCCGCCTAGAAGTCCGCACCGTCTTTCTTTGCTGCTGCTGCTGCAGCAGCTGCTGCAGCAGCTGCTGCAGGTGCTGCTGCAGTTGCTGCTGCTCTGCTTCTGTTGGTGGTGCTGCAGCAGCAGCAGCAGCAGCAACAGCAGCAGCAGAAGTGTTTGGCTCTGTGTAATATTATTTGTGAGGTGGTGGCATTTGCTGCTGCATTAGCTGCTGCATTTGCTGCTGCACTAGCTGCTGCAGTTGCTGCTGCTGCTGCTGCTGCTGCTGCTGCAGCAGCAGCAGCAGTGCGTTTGACTTGTGAGGGATGCGGGTCGACGGAGCAGCAGCAGCAGCAAGGGGCCCCGCAGCACCTCCTGTTGCTGCTGGCGACAGCAGCAGCAGCAGCAGCAGCAGCAGCAGCAATAACCCTCTAGGCTTTGCTGCTGCTGCTTGTGCTGCAGCACGCATGCGCCGCCGTCTCCTCAGTGTTAGCTGCTGCTTCTCCTACGATCCAGCAGCAGCAGCAGCAGCGAAGCCTTCTTGCTTCTCTCGCCTCAGCAGCGACACGTGTCTCTCTCTGCCGCAGCTGCCTCCTCCTCTCAAGCAGCAGCAGCAGCAGCAGCAGCAGCGGGCCTCAGCTCCTCACGAAGACAGGGGGGGGCCCCTTGAGGGGGGCCCCCTAGAGGGGGGGGGGCCCCTAGGTGATGGGGGGCCCCCGTCCCCTCGGCTGCTGCTGCAGGCAGCACAGGACCTGCAGCTTGCTTCTCTGAACAGCAAGAAACGGAGAGCGCTGCATGCGCCCAGTGCAGCAACAGCAGCAGCAGCAGCAGCAGCAGCAGCAGCAGCAGCGCCGTTGACTGCAGCAAGCCAGGCAGCACTGCCC
>NW_013574706.1:5579-5839 GCF_000499745.2 Eimeria mitis | reverse complement strand
AACGGAGAGCGCTGCATGCGCCCAGTGCAGCAACAGCAGCAGCAGCAGCAGCAGCAGCAGCAGCAGCAGCAGCGCCGTTGACTGCCGCTAGCCAGGCAGCACTGCCTCTGGGGTGCTGTCTTTCTCTCTCCGTTAGCGGCCCTTCGGATGCGCTCCTAACCCCTCAGCAGCAGCAGCAGCAGCAGCAGCAGCTGCAGCAGCAGCAGCTGCAGCTGCAGCTGCAGCAGCAGCATGAGGGTTCAGTGAAAGCGTTGAAGGAC
>NW_013574706.1:4813-5479 GCF_000499745.2 Eimeria mitis | reverse complement strand
CTTCGGATGCGCTCCTAACCCCTCAGCAGCAGCAGCAGCAGCAGCAGCAGCTGCAGCAGCAGCAGCTGCAACTGCAGCTGCAGCAGCAGCATGAGGGTTCAGTGAAAGCGTTGAAGGATGGAAAAAGCAGCAGCAGCAGCAAGAACAGCAGCAGCAAGAGCAGCAGCAGCAAGAACAGCAGCAGCAGCAGCAGCAGCAGCAGTTCAACTCGATGGCTGCAGCTGCCGCTGCCCTGTCCCGCCGGCGGGCGCAGCAGCAGCAGCAGCAGCAGCAGCAGCAGCAGCAGCATGGTGTCTCCTGTCTCCTTTTCAAGCGGAGACATACTGCAGTCTCCTGTCTCCGTTTTCTCTCAGGCTAGCACCACCACAGCTCACCTCTCTTCTGCTTCTTCTTTAGATAGCTGCAGCAACCCCACCACCCCCACCACCAGCCTGCTGCCATCGGGGGCCCCCTCGCCGCAGACGCGTACACCAGCAGCAGCAGCAACAGCTGCTGCTGCTGCTGCTGCTGCTGCTGATGCTGCAGCAGCAGGCAGTCGGCATGAGGGATCCAGGCTCAGAAGGAAAGGCACCAGCAGCTATGAGGTGTATGTACACCCCGCAGCAGCTGCAAAGGAGAAAGAACCGAGTATCACCAATGTTGCTGCTGCTGCAGCAGCAGCATCAA
>NW_013574706.1:4309-4561 GCF_000499745.2 Eimeria mitis | reverse complement strand
CCACCACCAGCCTGCTGCCATCGGGGGCCCCCTCGCCGCAGACGCGTACACCAGCAGCAGCAGCAACAGCAGCAGCTGCTGCTGCTGCTGCTGCTGCTGATGCTGCAGCAGCAGGCAGTCGGCATGAGGGATCCAGGCTTAGAAGGAAAGGCACCAGCAGCTATGAGGTGTATGTACACCCCGCAGCAGCTGCAAAGGAGAAAGAACCGAGTATCACCAACGTTGCTGCTGCAGCAGCAGCAGCATCAACAG
>NW_013574706.1:4122-4209 GCF_000499745.2 Eimeria mitis | reverse complement strand
CAGCAGCAGCAGCAGGGGGGAAGGGATCCGATGGTGCGTGTGCTGCTGCGAAGGGACTTCTGCTGCTGCCTGGCGGGAGTCCCTCTA
>NW_013574706.1:3176-4022 GCF_000499745.2 Eimeria mitis | reverse complement strand
AGCAGCAGCAGCAGGGGGGAAGGGATCCGATGGTGCGTGTGCTGCTGCGAAGGGACTTCTGCTGCTGCTGCTGACGGCTCCTCCGCTACTTCTTTTCTTTCTAGCCCCTCAACTGCTTCTTCTCCTTCTCCCCTGAGGCTGCCTATCCCTGCGCGGGGTTTGCGGCGGCTGCAGCACCCGCGGCTGCAGCAGCAAGCAGCAGCAGCACCAGCAGCAGCACCAGCAGCAGCAGCAGCAGCAGCAGCAGCAGCAGCAGAGGATACACGACCGCCGCGGTGTCTCCGTCGGCTGCAGCTACCCAAGCTGCAGTCTCCTCTGTCTCTTGATTCTCCTTCTTTGGCTGTTTTGCATGCAGAGAGCAGCAGCATAGAACAGCCCCAAAGTAGCTGCTGCTGCTGCATGCATGCAGTAGACGGGCTAGCAGCAGCAGCAGCAGCAGCAGACGAATCAAGTGGTTTCTTCTCAAGCATCAGCAGCAGCAACAGATGCAGCAGCTGCTGCAGAGCCTATGAGACAGATAGAGGAGGGGGGGGGCCCCCGGGGGCCCCCAGCAGCCCCCTGAACGATGCCTTTGAAGCAGCAGCACAAGCAGCACATGTTGCTGCTTGTGCTGCAGCACAAGCAGCAGCGCATGCAGCAGTATTAAAAAGACAAGCAGAGGAGGCGTTGCTGCTGCACAGCAGCCAGGTGTATGCTGAGCCCCCTTTTAGTGTATACCCTGATCTAGAGAGAGATATACATATAGACTATGATTTGTATTGCGGCCAGTTGAGTACAGGCGAGAGAGAAACAGCAGCAGCAGCAGCAGCAGCAGCAGCAGCAGCAGCAGCAGCAGGAGCTGGAGCC
>NW_013574706.1:2764-3076 GCF_000499745.2 Eimeria mitis | reverse complement strand
TGCGGCCAGTTGAGTACAGGCGAGAGAGAAACAGCAGCAGCAGCAGCAGCAGCAGCAGCAGCAGCAGCAGGAGGAGGAGGAGCTGGAGGTCGTGTAGCAGCTCAGAGCGACCAAGCAGCAGCAGGAGGAACGAAGGTATCTCCTGCAGCAGCAGCAGCAGCAGCAGCAGCAGCAGCAAAAACACACTTCGTTCTAGGAGAAGGGAGATATGGTAAAGTTATATTGGCGAAACACAAAAAAACAAATAAACTCGTTGCTGTGAAAATGCTCGATAAAAGAAGAGCGCTAGCTGATGATGCTTGGGATTGCAGA
>NW_013574706.1:0-2668 GCF_000499745.2 Eimeria mitis | reverse complement strand
TTAGTTTCGTTTATTTTATTTTTTTATTTTCATCTATTTTTTTTTATTTTTTTTTTTTCATTTTTTTTTCTTTTTTACTTTTATTTATTTTTATTGTTTTTTTACTTTTGGTTCGTGCTTTGTCTTAGATTCATCTCTTTTATCAGTGCTGCTGTTGCTGCTGCTGCTGCTGTTGTTGCTGCTGTTGCTGCTGTTGCTGTTGTTGCTGCTGCTGCTGTTGCTGCTGTTGCTGTTGCTGCTGCTCTGTTTGCATGCATTTCTTTGTGTGTTCTATAGTATTTACTTTTGAATATATAAATTTACATTTCTTTTTATTTTTTTTTTTATTTTATCTCATATATAAATATAATATTATTTTTATATATATTTTTTTTTTATATGAACAAAAACAGCCCCAAAAACCGTGACTCTACCAAAAAAAAAAAAATTTTTTTTATTTTTTTTTATTTTTTTTTTATTTTTTTTTATTTTTTTTTCTGCTGCAGACGTTTACCTCGTCACCCGCATGTAGTTTCTGTTCTTGATGTATATGAAGACAGAAAAAGTTTATATATGCTGATGGAGCTCTGCGACCAAAATTCTCTCGTTGATAGAGTTGTTAATGAAGGAGCTTTCACTGAAGAACTCGCAAAAATTCTCTTTGCTCAAGTATGATATGCATGCATGCATGCATGCATGTGTGCATGCATGCATGCGTTTGTGTGTGTACGTATGCATGCATGCATGCATGCATGCGTTCATGTTTGTATTTGTGTATATATGCATGCATGCATGCATGTGTGTTTGCATGTATGCGTGTATGTGTGTATGTATGTGCCTATGTGTATATATCTATGTATGGATTTATGGATTTATGTATGTGTGGGGTGAAGTGTTGCGGGGCTTGCATGCATGCATGCATGCATGCATTCGTGCATGCATGCATGCAAGTTTTGTTGTGGGGCTGTTGGCTCAAGATTCAGCAAGGCGCTAAACATTGCATGCACTGGCCGCAGCAACAGCAGCAGCAGCAGCAGCTGTTGCTGCTCCTGCTGCTGCTGCTGGTTTGAGGTGTTGCACAAGTCTTCGCCTACATGTTCAGTATCTGTTTTTATATTATTTTATTTTATTTTATTTTATTTTTTGTTTTTTTTTTCTGCTGCAGCTGGTGTCAGGCGTGATGCATTGCCACAACAACAACATTGTCCACCGAGATTTAAAACCCGAAAACATTTTGTTTTCTCGCGATCCCAGCTCCAGCAGCTGCAGCAGCAGCAGCGCAGCAGCAGCAGCAGCAGCAGCAGCAGCTGCAGCAGCAGCAGCAGCAGATTCTCCTGACTATTGGCCCTCTTCTTCTCTCTCTGCTGCAGAAGCTCCTTACCCTCACTCCTTCCAGCAGCAGTACAGCACACAAAAAACAATTAGCAGCGCGCATGCAGGGGGGCCCCCAGGGGGCCCCCCAGGGGGGCCCCCAGGGGGGCCCCCCTTCGTTGTCAAGATTACAGACTTTGGCTCTGCCTGCTATGCCGTACCCGGGGAGCTCAGCGGCACCGCTTGCGGCACTATTCATTATGTAAGCAGCAGCAGCAGCAGCAGCAGCAGGAACAGCAGCAGGAACAGCAACAGCAGCAGCAGCAGCAGCAGCAACAGCAGCAGCAGCAGCAGCAGCAGCAGCAGCAGCGTAGGTGTAGGCTTTAGTTGCTGTTTTTGCGTGAGCAGCTAGACATATGATTAAGTACATGTTGCTGCATTTTCTGTTGGTAGTAGTGTTTGTGTTGTTGCTGCTGTTTATTATAATAGTTTATTTTCTCCCTTTGCTGCTGCTGCTTTTGCTGCTGTTCTTTTCATTTCTTCTGCTTATATACTGTTGCTGCTGCTGCTGTTGCTGCTGCCACTCCTGCTGCTGCTCCTGCTACTCCTCCTCCTCCTCCTCCTCCTCCCCCTGCTGCTGCTCCTGCTGCTGCTGCTGCTGCTGCTGCTGGTGCTGCTGCTGCAGCTGGCTCCCGAGGTGTTAGCTGGAAACTACTACGATGGTTTCTTGAGTGATGTGTGGAGCCTTGGCGTCATCCTATATATCACCGTCTCAGCAACACCGCCTTTCTATGGCGAGTCAGATGCAGAGGTTGTACAGCGTATTGTTGCGGGTTAGATATAAATAAAATAAATAAAATAAATAAAATAAATAAAATAAATGAAAAAATTAATTAAAAATGATGTGTTTATGTGTTTATATGTTTCTTTTATGTATACACTGTCTCAGCAACACCGCCTTACTATGGCGAGTCAGATGCAGAGGTTGTACAGCGTATTGTTGCGGGTTAGATATAAATAAATAAATAAATAAATAAATAAAATAAATAAAATAAATAAAATAAATTAAAAAAATAATTAAAAAGCATGTGTTTATGTTCTATATTTGTATATATACACCGTCTCAGCAACACCGCCTTTCTATGGCCAGTCAGATGCACAAGTTGTACAGCCTATTGTTGCGGGTTAGATATACTTTTATTTATTTATTTATTTATTTATTTATTTATTTATTTATTTATTTATTTATGTTTATATGTTTATATATATATTATATATGTTATATATATATATATACATGAATAAATATAAATAGATGCAGAAGTTGTACAGTGCATCGTCACCGGTTAGATACAAACTCTATCTCTGTATATATATA
>NW_013574705.1:2528-3085 GCF_000499745.2 Eimeria mitis | reverse complement strand
TGTCTAACGTAGTCTTTGAGCCGAGACGACGCTATGCAACGTTCGCCCGGCACGGATACAAGTACTGGTGTCTTGCCTACCAGGCACGCCATTGGAACTTCACCAGCTCTGCAAAGACTAGGAGACACAAATGTGGAACAGAAAAGATTGGGGAGAATCCGGCGGTCGCGGGATGCCGCTGTAAGTGGAGTGTGGGTAGTGCTGGTAACGGCACTGGCAATTGCGACGCTGTTGACTAACTGCTTCCGCCTCTCTGAAGGCTGGAGAAGATACAGAAATGGGAGAAGACGACTGGCAGGTGGAGAGTGGGACTCTCCAGATGACCCTTATACGGATGCCATTGTTCAACTCTGTCTCGAGCTGGAATCTAATGCCCAGGGCGGCAACTTCGCGCCGTTAGCACCCACGGCTGCAGCGACAACCGCAGAAACAACGTGGGAAGCGGCACCACCAGCGGTAGCTTCGTTCACCCCTGCTCAACAGACAACACAGGGCGGCCCGGCATCACAACCCATAGCGACCTGGAATTTGCCACCGCAGACCCAAATGCAGCCCTT
>NW_013574705.1:1933-2428 GCF_000499745.2 Eimeria mitis | reverse complement strand
ACAACGTGGGAAGCGGCACCACCAGCGGTAGCTTCGTTCACCCCTGCTCAACAGACAACACAGGGCGGCCAGGCATCACAACCCATAGCGACCTGGAGTTTGCCACCGCAGACCCAAATGCAGCCCTCTCCTTACACAATGGTTGTGACGCACGCACCAGCAACGGTTGCAGCGCCAGCTCTAGTGACATATTCTGGTCCATTGTATCAACGTATACTTCATAGGGGGTGGAGTCCTGCGACCACGGTGACTTGGGCTTATGGCGGGGGTGTTCGCGTTTCTCAGCCGCCCGTGCAGCAAGCAGGAGCGGCGGGCCACACAGCAGTGGAAACAGCGAACCCAAGTCTTTCCGCATCACATTCACCACCTACTGTGCAAGAGAATTCCACAGGACAACGCCTCCCGCAAGCGCTGGGGAGCAGTGCAGCCCCAAGTCAACCTCCACCGTCACTGGCTCCTGTTACCAACCCCACCCCACATGCATCTGTACAGGGT
>NW_013574705.1:1439-1833 GCF_000499745.2 Eimeria mitis | reverse complement strand
TTCACCACCTACTGTGCAAGAGAATTCCACAGGACAACGCCTCCCGCAAGCGCTGGGGAGCAGTGCAGCCGCAAGTCAACCTCCACCGTCACTGGCTCCTGTTACCAACCCCACCCCACATGCATCTGTACAGGGGTCCCCGAGCACTGAGGTTCCAGGAGGGGCCGATCACACTGCTGATTTAGACCCTGGAGAGGGGCCATCAAGTGGACAGAGGGCTCCCTGTGCGCAGAGTAAACCGCCGGCAATGCTTCGGATAGTTACGAAACAGAAGGGTGAATCGGAAGGCTCGTCAACCACTTCATTGATGGCTGAGTCAGTATCTTCACAGAAGAAGCAGAATACAGGTTCATTGGCAGCGACAGTGCCTTCTGCCGTCGATGTCACGCAATTA
>NW_013574705.1:0-1339 GCF_000499745.2 Eimeria mitis | reverse complement strand
GTTACGAAACAGAAGGGTGAATCGGAAGGCTCGTCAACCACTTCATTGATGGCTGAGTCAGTATCTTCACTTAAGAAGCAGAATACAGGTTCATTGGCAGCGACAGTGCCTTCTGCCGTTGATGTCGGGCAATTGTCGCGGTTGTTACGCAGCCCTCCTATGCAGGCTCCGGAAGAGCATCGCTTTTATCGGCTTCCAAAGGTGGCTGCTCATTCACTTAGAACTGAGTTTTGTACGTTTTTGGCGTTTTCGAACACAAGACTGCTATCCGTGACGTACTACGGCGTGCTGGCCCTGCGTGAATTTCTGTCAAAAGAAGCTGTTTGTGGACGGGAGGTGATTTCAGCTATTCGAGCGTCCGAACGACTTGTAAATAGCTTGATCCACTTTCATAATGATCCCGTCACAAATGTAAGGCCGCACGAAGCTGTTCGCATGCTGGGGATTCGGTACTTGGCATTTGATGCACTATTAGCACTAACGCAATTGGTGGGGCGCCCAATGCGTGCAGAGGAGTGGTGGAGTCGGCTTGCACGTGAAATTCCATCTGAGGTGCAGTTTAAGGCCCACAGCCGGAATATTCNGAGTGGTGGAGTCGGCTTGCACGTGAAATTCCATCTGAGGTGCAGTTTAAGGCCCACAGCCGGAATATTCCCCGCCGCAGCTCAAATGCATTCCTTGCAACATCGCTAAGCCGGGCAATTGAGAAATTGAAGCAAAGCGAGCGCCCCAGTGCTGCCGAAACAATTGCCTTAAAGCGATGGCTGCTTTGCAGTCCCCATTCTCCTGCGTATTTTAGACAAAGCAGGTGGAAGGCTTGGCGTGATGATGACGGTTGCTCTTCACCGCCTACTGGGAAAGCCTGGGTTGGTTACACAGAGTCTTCAGAGGAAGAAGAGGATGAAACAGAGTAAAGAGCTCGTCATTTGGATTGCATGGCTGATGGTAGAACGCGAATGTGTCTCTACCGATAGTTACGCGAATTTTCATCATTTGGATATTTGTGAACAACGGCTGTAGAGTGAGGAAACGTCCTACTCAGCCACGGAGGTTTTGTCGCTAGGCGACGCAGCTTCCTTTGCGCCTTCGCGACTGCTTGCGGACCTGCAGCGCATGATGCGCCAGTGTGGTCCCTCAGTCAAACCAGCAGAGGAGCAGATGTATCTCACGATATGTTCTTTTAAAACCAACTTGGGTCGAAGTTATTTTTCTTTCAAGCGTACAACATTTGTGTGCACTAAGTGTCCTCATAAACGGTGCTACGCATGCTGAGGGTTTTTGCATTTGTACGGAGCCTTGTTCTGTTTCTTGAAGCTGGCGCCGCTAGCGTCTATGCTGT
>NW_013574704.1:0-247 GCF_000499745.2 Eimeria mitis | reverse complement strand
CAGCAGCAGCAGCAACAGCAGCAGCAGCAGCAACAGCAGCAGCAGCAGCAACAGCAGCAGCAGCAGCAGATGCAGCAAGCAGATATTTATGTTGTTTGTTTTCGCTTCTCATTCCAATTCCTTTCTTTGCTGCTGCTGTTGCTGCTGCTGCTGTTGTTGCTTCTCCTGCTGCTGCTGCTGCTGCTGCTGCTGCTGCTGCTGCTGCTGCTGCTGCTGCTGCTGACAGGCGCTGCAGCGGCGGCTGAGC
>NW_013574703.1:1261-2907 GCF_000499745.2 Eimeria mitis | reverse complement strand
CAGTGTCTGTCTGCCTGTTGCATGCGGTGGTGAGCGGTTTGGTGTATCCGGAGAGGTTGGTTGCGCATACCAGCGCGGCTGCCCCTGCCCGCGTTGTAGGCACGTAGGTGTTCCTAACAGTACCAGGAAAGGGTGCGTTAATGATTTACCTCAGTCGTCGTCGTCTCCGCAGTGGGCATGAGTTGGTATTGTGCGTATGCATGTGTGTTTGCGCATTGGCAATAACTGTCGTTGCTGACCCAGCCCGTGAGCGGTGTTAGCCACGTTAATTGCGCGGAGATGTGAGGGGAGCATGCGGAGCTCAGTGGTAAGCGTTGGATTGCTAGGTGGATTCAGAGGTGCCGAAGGATACGCAGGGTGTAGCGGTGACCCTTGGTGGCTTGTTGAGTCTAGGTGTTAGTTGATGTTCGTTGTGCGAGGTGTGGGCAACAGAAAGACATTGTTTGACTAGCTGCGTCGTGTGGTACTGTGCGGTTCGGTGTAGCCGGAACGTTTGGTTGCGCGGAGCAGCTCTTCTTGTTCTGTAGGCAGTGGATGTGCTTATGCGTTCCAAGCAACACCAGGGAAGGGTGCGTCAGTCATTCGCCACAGAGGCCTTCGCCTGCCGTAGCTATGTCTCCGTAGTGTGCGCATGGATGTGTGTTTGCGGATTGTCAAGGATGGGCGCTGCAGGTCCAGCCAGTAGGCGACGTTCACTGTGTCAAGCGTCTCGATGGGCGACGGATGCACCTGGAGCGTAGTGGTAGCTGTTGCATGGCTAGGAAAATGCAGAGGCATTGGAATATTTGCAGCGTGGGGCGGTGACCGTTGGTAGACTGTGGTGTTTAGGTTTTGGGTGGTGTTGGTTGTGCGAGGCGTCTGCAGCAGAAGGACAGTGTCCGTCTGCCTGTAATTGTGCAGAAGGGGGGGAGGGCATGTGGAGCGCAGTGGTAAATGTTGGATCGCTAGGTGTATTCAGACATATCGGAGGATATGCGGGGTGTAGCGGTGACCCTTGGTGGAATGTGGAGTCTAGGTTTCAGGTGGTGTTCGTTGTGGGAGATGTGGGCAACAGAAAGACATTGCTTAACTAGCTGCGTCGTGTGGCACCGTGCGCTTTGGCGTAGCTCGAGAGGTTGGGTGCGCCAACAAGGGTTGCTTCGCATTCAGAGATCTCGGGGGGTGTCCAGCGTTGATCGGCGGGCGATAGTGGACTGTGGGGTCTAGGATTTAGGTGGAATTGGTTATTTCCGGTCCGCGAAGAAGAAGGACAGTGTTTCGCTACTTGGCGTATGCTGTGCTGAGCGGTCTGGTGCGTCCGGAAAGGGTTGGTGCGCGGACCAGCATTGCTGCCCCTGTCGGGGTAGGAGGTGTTAATGTGCTTCCAACAACACCAGTGAAGAACTCGTCAGTTGCAGTTCCTGCGTTATATGCCGCTGGGTTGCGGGTGTGCACGGAGGTGGTGGCTGCGGGGGACAGCATGGCTATACCTAGGCACGTCAGAGGTGCTTCTGTGCTTTCAACAAAAACAGGGAGGGTTGGGTTATAAATTCCCCAAGGCCTGGTTTGCCGGGAGTAGGTGTGGGTTAGTACTGCGCGTATGCAACTGCCGTTGCGGGGTGTCAGCAATTGTCGTTGCAGAGCGAGCCAGTGGGTTGCCTTCTTGC
>NW_013574703.1:965-1210 GCF_000499745.2 Eimeria mitis | reverse complement strand
CTACGGGCAGCCCAAAGGCAGTGTTACAGTTGCTGCGTTGTGTGCGGCTGGGGCGTCAGGCGTGTTCGGAAGTGGTGGCGTTGTGGAACAGCATTTCTATATGTATGCGCGTTGGAGTTCGGTTTGCGGTTCCAACAAAATGAGGGACGACTGCGTTTGACGCTCACCAACGACTGTCCCGCCGCCGTTGGCTGTGCGCTGGCCTTTTTGGTGTGCACCTGTGTTTGCAGACATAGAAGTACGGC
>NW_013574703.1:782-865 GCF_000499745.2 Eimeria mitis | reverse complement strand
ACAGTTGCTGCGTTGTGTGCGGCTGGGGCGTCAGGCGTGTTCGGACGTGGTGGCGTTGTGGAACAGCATTTCTATATGTATGT
>NW_013574703.1:0-391 GCF_000499745.2 Eimeria mitis | reverse complement strand
ACGGCTGCGTGTGCAGCGCATCAGTGCTTGTTGCATGAATGCATTCATGGGTGTCAGAGGATTTGCAGCGCGTAGCAGCGGTTTTGGTGGACTGTCTGATATCGAGTTTAGGTGACGTGGGTTTCGGAAGCTACGGGCAGCCCAAAGGCAGTGTTACAGTTGCTGCGTTGTGTGCGGCTGGGGCGTCAGGCGTGTTCGGACGTGGTGGCGTTGTGGAACAGCATTGCTATATGTTTGCGCGTTGGAGTTCGGTTTCAGGTTCCAGCAAAATGAGGGACGACTGCGTTTGACGCTCACCAACGAGTGTCCTGCCGCCATTGGCTGTGCGCTGGCCTTTTTGGTGTGCACCTGTGTTTGCGGAGATACAAGTATGGTACTTGCCAACCCAGCC
>NW_013574702.1:2251-3087 GCF_000499745.2 Eimeria mitis | reverse complement strand
TATATATATATATATATATATATATATATTTCTATATATATATATATATATTTATACTTGTTTATATGTTTATATATTTATATTTATATTTGTATTGTATATATTTTTTTTTAATATATATTTATATATTTGTGTGTATACACAGGCGTGCGAGTCTCTGTTATCTCAGCTGTCTCCTCTCAAAGCAGCAGCGGAGAGTATATTAAATTATTTTAATATATAAATAATACATATAAATGTTTGTTTTAATTTATATAATAATATAAAGATATATATAAATAAATATAAATAAATATAAATATATATATTAATATGTATAAATATATTTGTGTGTATATACAGGCCTGCGAGTCTCTGTTATCTCAACTGTCTCCTTTGAAAGCAGCAGCGGAGAGTATATTAAATTATTTTAATATATAAATAATACATATAAATGTTTGTTTTAATTTATATATAAATATAAATATAAATATAAATAAATATAAATAAATATTTATATATTTGTGTGTATATACAGGCGTGCGAGTCTCTGTTATCTCAGCTGTCTCCTTTGAAAGCAGCAGCGGAGAGTATATTAAATTATTTTAATATAGAGCCAAGCAGCAGTATACGTTTACGTCAACTCTCCGATATAAAAAGAAAAATAAATATAACAAAAGAAAAAACACAAGGAGTATATAAAGCAATAAAAGAGCTTATAAATACAGAAGAAGATATATATAGATTAGAGTTAAGCTATTTCTGGTTTTATAATAAAGAATGGGATAAACCCTCAAAAAGTAGTAACGCAGAAGATGCAGAAATTCTTCTCGAGTGTTACGAGCAAGAAGTTGAAG
>NW_013574702.1:892-2151 GCF_000499745.2 Eimeria mitis | reverse complement strand
CAACGCAGAAGATGCAGAAATTCTTCTCGAGTGTTACGAGCAAGAAGTTGAAGCTATATACCAAGTAAACCCTAAACCCTAAACCCTAAACCCTAAACCCTAAACCCTAGTTTTTAGTTTTAGTTTTAGTTTTATAAGTGTCAGAGAGATAGAAAACCCTCAAAAAGTAGTAACGCAGAAGATGCAGAAATTCTTCTCGAGTGTTACGAGCAAGAAGTTGAAGCTATCTATCAAGTAAACCCTAAACCCTAAACCCTAAACCCTAAACCCTAAACCCTAAACCCTAGTTTTTAGTTTTAGTTTTAGTTTTATNCCTAGTTTTTAGTTTTAGTTTTATAAGTGTCAGAGAGATAGAAAACCCTCAAAAAGTAGTAACGCAGAAGCCTTGAGTGCTACGAGCAAGAAGTTGAAGCTATCTAAACCCTAAACCCTAAACCCTAAACACTAAACCCTAAACCCTAAACCCTAATAAGTATAGTATAAACTCTAAACCCTAAGCACTAGATAGAATAAGTAAATAGAGAAGAGGATAGGGTTACACTTTAGCAAGAATATCTAAACCCTAGTTGTGATATAAACCAACCGTAAACCCTAAACCCTAAACCCTAAACCCTAAAACACGAAAACCCTAAACCCTAACAATGAAACAATCTACCAGGTAAGCTCATCTAAACCCTAAACCCTAAACCCTAAACCCTTGCTCTGAAGTATCTATCAACCGTGCAACATATATGATGTGTATATAAACCCCCCCTAAACCCTAAACCCTAAACCCTAAACCCTAAACCCTAATTCTGAATAACCCTATCATGTAGCGGTATATATATGTTCATTTTTTTTCGTTTTTTTTAAATATAAATAAACTAAACACCCCCCCCTCACCTCGGAACCAAAAAAAACAAAAAACATAAATATATTTATTTTTTTTTTAGGTGATAGTAAGAACAGAAGAAGCTCTGGATGATGCACTCCAGCTGATGGAGTTACACCTGGCGTCAACACGTAATATATTCTTAAAAACAGAAATAGCATTAGATATACTTTCGGTTTTTTTTGGTTTTGTTGCTGCTGTTGCTGGCCTCTTCGGCATGAATATAAAAAGCGGGCTAGAAGATAAACAAAACCTATTCTGGGGAGGTATCGCTGTCTCCGCTGCTGTCTCCTTTTTTGTTATTTTCGCTGTTTATCTATGGTTCAAGAGACAAAAATTATAAATATACAAGTAAATATAAAGAAATAAATATATATATATATATATA
>NW_013574702.1:225-792 GCF_000499745.2 Eimeria mitis | reverse complement strand
GGCTAGAAGATAAACAAAACCTATTCTGGGGAGGTATCGCTGTCTCCGCTGCTGTCTCCTTTTTTGTTATCTTCGCTGTTTATCTATGGTTCAAGAGACAAAAATTATAAATATAAATGTAAATATAAATAGACAAATATATATATATATATATGTATGTATATATTTATATATGTATATATATATGTTTATTTAGGGAATCGCTGTCTCCGCTGCTGTCTCCTTTTTTGTTATTTTTGCTGTTTATCTATGGCTCAAGAGACAGAAATTATAAATATATAAATAAATAAATAAATATAAATAAATCTATATATATATATATATGTATATATTTATATATGTATATATTTATATATGTATATATATATGTTTATATATTTAGGGACTGGCTGTCTCCGCTGCTGTCTCCTTTCTTGTTATACTCGCTGTTTATCTCTGGTTCAGGGCACACAAACTATAAGTAAATAAATAAATAAATAAATAAATAAATAAATAAATAAATAAATTAAGTAATTAATATATATATATATACATATGTATATATATGTGTATATTTACGGCCTAGCT
>NW_013574702.1:0-125 GCF_000499745.2 Eimeria mitis | reverse complement strand
TCAAGAGACAGAAATTATAAATATATAAATAAATAAATAAATATAAATAAATCTTATATATTTTTTTTTTATGTATATATTTATATATGTATATATTTATATATGTATATATATATGTTTATATA
>NW_013574701.1:1827-2998 GCF_000499745.2 Eimeria mitis | reverse complement strand
CTGCAGCAGCAGCCGCATCAGGGGCCTCCACCTCGACAGCAGCAGCAGCTGCAGCAGCAGCAGCAGCAGCAGCAGCAGCAGCAGCAGCAGCACGAAGAGTCTCTGCTGCTGCCAGCAGCACCACCACTGCGTTTCCACGCCCCCACAGTGGGGGGCCCCCTCAGCAGCAGCGGGGGGCCCCCCCCTGCCTCTGCTGCAGGTGCTGTGCTGCAGCTGCAGCTGCCTGCAGCACCGCAGCAGCAGCAGCAGCAACTCCAGCAGCAGCAACAACTGCAGCAGCAGCAGCAACTACAACAGCAGCAGCGACTGCAGCAGCAGCAGCAACTGCAGCAGCAGGCTGTTGAGCCGCTGCTGCAGCAGGAAGCAGCAGCAGTACTATCGGAAGCTCTGATGCCGGCTGCTGCAGCAAGCAGAGTAGACACAGCAGCAGCAGATGCTGCTGCTGCTGCAGCAGCAGCTGCTGCTGCAACACAGCCCGTGCCTACGCCGCAGCAGCAGCAAGTGGTGCAGCAGCAACTGCTGCAGCAGCAGACGGAAGGCGACGGAAGACCAGAAGAAGCAGCAGCAGCAGCAGCAGCAACTGCTGCTGCTGCTGGTGGCTGGACAGAGGACCTACAGCAGCAGCTGCTGCTGCTGCAGCAGCAAGAGCAGCAGCTGCTGCAGCAGGAGGAGTTCCTGCGGCTGCAGCTGCAGCAAAAGAAGTCATCCAGGTCGCAGCAGAAGGATGTTGCTGCTGCTGCAGAGACAGCAGAGACACAGCAGCAGCAACCGCAGCAGCAACAGCAGCAACAGCAGCAGCAGCAGCAGCAGCAGCAACGCGAAGCCTTTCTGCTGCTGCAGCAGCAGGAGTGGCGCGGGGTTGAGCTGCTGCAGGAGGAACAGCCACAGGGGAGACAGCAGCAAATCGAATTCATACTCAACGCGCAGCGCTGTCTCTAGCAGCAGCAGCAGCAGCAGCAGCAGCAGCGGCAGCAGCAGCAGCAGCAGCAACAGCAGCAACAGCAGCAGCAGCAACACTTATTGCAGCAGCAGATTATACACTCCTTTATAGGGGAGGGTTAGTTGGCTCAACAACGGTTGCAGTGAAAGACGCAGGCATTGCTGCTGCTGCTGCTGCTGCTGCAGCAGCAGCAGCAAGTGCAGCAGCAACTGCGGCAGCAGCAGCAGCTGT
>NW_013574701.1:1299-1727 GCF_000499745.2 Eimeria mitis | reverse complement strand
ATAGGGGAGGGTTAGTTGGCTCAACAACGGTTGCAGTGAAAGACGCAGGCATTGCTGCTGCTGCTGCTGCAGCAGCGGCAGCAAGTGCAGCAGCAACTGCAGCAGCAGCAGCAGCTGTTGCTGCTGCTGCTGCTGCAACAGCAGCAACTGCAGCAGCAGTTGCTGCTGCAGTTGCTGCATTTGCGTTTTTGTTGAAAGACCTTCAAACGGAAAAACTTTTTGGCAATTGTTTGTTTCTTTCTTGCTGCTGCTGCTGCTGCTGCTGTTGCTGCTGTTGCTGCTGCTGCTGCTGCTGCTGCTGCTGCTGCTGCTGTTGCTGCTGCTGTGTGCGAGTTAGCTGTTGTGCGGCCACTCTCTAAGGCCGTCTTGTGATATATGCAGCAGCAGCGGTGCAGCAGCAGCAGCACCAGCAGCAGCACCAGCAGCAA
>NW_013574701.1:0-1021 GCF_000499745.2 Eimeria mitis | reverse complement strand
AGGCCACACACGACCGAGAAAGGAAAGAGCAGCACCTGCAGCAGCAGCAGCAGCAGCAGCAGCAGCAGCAGCAGCAGCAGCAGCAAGCAGCAGCAGCAAGCAGCAGCAGCAGGAGGAGCAACAGCAACAAGAGCAATAGCAGCAAGAGCGACAGAAGCAGCATGATGAACAAACGAAGCAGCAAGAGCAGCAGAAACAGCAGCAGCAGCAGTAACAGCAGCAACAGCAGCAGCAACAGCAGCAGCAACAGCAGCAGCAACAGCAGCACGGGGAGAGCGGCATATTCTAATTCTGAAGACGCTAAAGGGAATTTCGTTGGGTGTGTTGCTGCTGCGCTTCATGCTGCAGCAGCAGCAGCAGCAGCAGCAGCAGAACTGCAGCAGCAGCAGCAGAACTGCAGCAGCAGCAGCAGAACTGCAGCAGCAGCAGGACAGCAGCAGCAGCAGCAGAACTGCAGCAGCAGCAGCAGCAGCAGCAGAAGACAGAAGACAGCAGCAAGGACAATCCATACCTGGTTGATTCCTCGATGCGATAGTTTTGGTGCTAACAGCAGCAGCAGCAGATGCAGCAGCAGCAAGCTGCTGCAGCAGCAGCACCGTCTGCAGCAGGGCCCTACGCACACCCTGGGGGCCCCCCCCCACCACCGCAGGATTAATAACAGTATTTAAGCTGTCTATTACTATCAAACCTATGCGGGGGGCCCCCCCTAACCAGGGGGGCCCCCCAACCCTTGGGGGGCCCCCGTACCCTGGGGGGCCCCCGTACCCTGGGGGGCCCCCACCCCCGTACCCTGGGGGGCCCCCGTACCCTGGGGGGCCCCCACCCCCGTACCCTGGGGGGCCCCCACCCCCGTACCCTGGGGGGCCCCCTGAAGGCGGAGGGGGGGCCCCCAGGGATGATAGGAGGGGGGGGGCCCCCTGAGCTAGGGGCCCCCCTGTGTTTGTGTGTGTATGTGTTTGTGTTGGTGGGGTTGTTGTGTTGTTTTTGTTTGTATATAGAGAAAGGAGACAGCGCAGGGTTT
>NW_013574700.1:2047-2909 GCF_000499745.2 Eimeria mitis | reverse complement strand
TGCAACAACCGTAAAGGCATGGCTGCGGGCGTCGTGGAGGGCGGAGGGGCAGCGGGGGGCTTGAGCGAAGTAGACCAACCTGTTGCCTACCTGGGGTATTGTTTGCCCTGCTTGTCGTATTACTTGTTTGTCGAGCCGGCAAACTTCTCATAACGTGGATCAAGTTATATGCGGTCCAAAAGATTGGAGCTTTTGGCGGCTGGTCGCTTCATTTTTTGATTGACGATTAGCGTGGAAATTCATGGGAAGCTAGCTGAGATGCGCAAGTTGATTAGGCGTGCTAACAGCAAGTGCGTTCCGTTTTGTTTGAAGCACGGCCTAATTACTGCTGCATCGTGCGTGGAAAGCTCTTACAGATGATATGCAGGGTGCATTGGACGTTGTGGCCCAGGACTGCGGTATGCATTCCACTACGTGAGTTGTTTGGCTTTACCTACGCGCGTGCTCGGGTATTCGTTGAGACAGGCACAAGTGCCTAACTCCCATGCTCTTCGTTAGCAGTCGAGATATACAACGCTCACCCTAGGTGTTGCTGGAAATATATTGGTGTTGCAGGAGCGCTTCGGACAATTTTGAGCATGCCACGCACGGATAATTGCGTAGCCTTGTGCCGATATGCGTACGCTGCTGGGCGAATGAAGGCCGTACGTTGGTCATTTTCAGCTCTGGGCGCGACGGTGTGTAGTCTCGCTGGTACGACCACGCCTATACTTGTTGAGTTGAGCCGGACCGAGGAGAGGAGAGCTTGCTTTTGTAGGTGCGGACCTACTCTGTTCTCGTTTTACCCCGGAGACTTGGGATTACTGGGCGAGCATAACGCGGCTTGGCATTTCGAATTTGACCATAAAAGGTGCGCGCGCTT
>NW_013574700.1:996-1947 GCF_000499745.2 Eimeria mitis | reverse complement strand
GAGTTGAGCCGGACCGAGGAGAGGAGGGCTTGCTTTTGTAGGTGCGGACCTACTCTGTTCTCGTTTTACCGCGGAGACTTGGGATTACTCGGCGAGCATAATGCGGCTTGGCACTTCGAATTTGACCGTAAAAGGTGAGCGCGTTGCTGGTCTATGAGCTTTGGCCATTTCATTTGCAAACATGGCGTAGAGTGCTACAGTTGTTTTCTATTTTGGAAGGGTTTTCTGCTTAGATGTACTGCAAGGCACGGCTCCATTCATGCATGCTGCAAGGATACACGCGCGCTTGGAAGCCAACAGTGTTTGACTGTTTGAGTTGCAGTGGGCATGCATCGAATTTGCGGAACTGGAAGTCGCATGCACGTTGCTGTGGGCCTTCTAGCACCCAGCGCATACTGCTGTATGACTTGCTTTGCTGTGCTGGTGGGAGGTCACAGAACCAGCGCAGCACGTCAAAACGTGCCGGGTTGTGTGCGTGTTGTGCTGGCACTTTTTCAAGGCAGAGAAACTTTGGTAGGGAGCGTCAAAGCGGAACGACTAGTCTACTGGCTTTTCTGCGTTTGCGTTCGTTCGCACTGGTGGCATCGGCGTTGAGCGCAGATGTTGCATGTTGGTTTGGCATGAACTAATGGAGGGATTTTCCGGCGACGGGTTGGTGGTGCGAGCTGTCGCGCGTGCAGGTTTTACGCCGAATGGCGTGTTTGTACATCATTTGCATGAGGCGTGCTGCACAGCTGATATAGGTGTGCATTGATACGCCGGATGCGTATGCTGCATGGTTTCAGCGGGTGCGTCCCTGAACGTTCAGCGGAGTGCTGAAAGCTGAAGAGCACTTTTTCGAGACGGTGGAGAGAACGAGCAAGCGCCTTCCTTGATTGATACGTACTAATGCTCGTCAGCTTCCGCAGTGGCTTTGCGTGCAGGGCACGCGCATTGGTATGGGTGGTTTGC
>NW_013574700.1:0-925 GCF_000499745.2 Eimeria mitis | reverse complement strand
ATAGAACGAATTGGAACAAGCTGATATGTGCTGGCTCTTATGGTGCCGGCACGCAGAGGAGCTGTCACTGTTAGGTGCAATTTGGGGATGCGTAGCGTTGGTGGTAATGCATGGGGGATACATCGGCTGGAGGGTGGCCTTTACCGAGTACTTGAGTGCGAGACAGCGCGCGGTTTCCTTGGGAGGCTGGCTTCAGGTTGGGGCATGCAGTTTGCAGGTGCAAAAGATGAAAGGTGAGCAGCGATATCTCATTTCGTTTCCTTCTTTTTCAAAGGCGTCGTACTACCATCCGCGTGGCCGAAAATGATCCGTTGGGTGGCATTGAACTTTACGCGGACGCCTTGTCAGGCTATGCGCACTTGCAGGGTAAGGGCTTGCACTTTAGTCAGCAGTTGTGATGTGTATGAGATCCTTCCCAATTGATAGCTTGGTTGCAAGTGTTTGTTAAGGCGAGAATTCGACGCCTCCACCTACGGCGGTCTTTCGCTGAAGCTGGCTAAAGTCAAGTCACCAGTGGCAAAGTATGTTCCTTCAAGCAGTCTACCAGATATCTTGCCTAGTGCACTAGCTGGCTGCTGGTATCTAGGCACGAGAGCGGGTGACGAGCTTCACTCTTATGAGAGGTCCAGCTGCATAGGTAGGTGCGTTCGCTTCCCTCTTTTGTGTCGTTGATAATGGAAGCTCTGTTTACAAGTGAGAATTCGCTGTCAGATGCCTGACAACTTTTCAAGCACCTGCCTATATATTGTTTAGGGTATATAATCTCTGCGTTTGTGGACTTTGCACGGGTGCTTCGGCGAGGCAGAACTTCAGTGGTTGCAGCATGCGCTGGCACATACACGTGTTCGTCTATTTGCATGATGTTAGGGACTGTGTCTGTCCGTGAGGGTCACGACAATTCATTACTTGCTCTCAACTGCATCGG
>NW_013574699.1:1876-2276 GCF_000499745.2 Eimeria mitis | reverse complement strand
TGCTGCTGCTGCTGCTGCTGCTGCTGCTGCTGCTGCTGCTGCTGCTGCTGTTGCTGCTGCTGCTGCTGGTATTCTTATTGTTCTCAGTTAGAGCCACTCCCCTGCTGCTGCTGCTGCTGCTGCTGCTGCTGTTGCTGCTGTTTTTATTCTTTCTCTTACTGTATGCTGTAAAGAAGTCTTCAACTTCTTCCCGCTGCAGCAGATGCATCATAGCAGACTGGTGGGGTCTGTGTTTATAAGGATAAAAACATAAAGACAAAAAAACACCAAACACAGCCGGAGAAACTAAACCACAGCCAAAACTAAAACGACGATAAACACCACACAACAAACAATTCGCATCACAAACCCCTGGGGGGCCCCCGGGGGGCCCCCCAGGGGGGCCCCCCTGGGGGCCCCC
>NW_013574699.1:1549-1776 GCF_000499745.2 Eimeria mitis | reverse complement strand
CAGCCAAAACTAAAACGACGATAAACACCACACAACAAACAATTCGCATCACAAACCCCTGGGGGGCCCCTCTCCCCCAGGGGGGCCCCCAGCTTCCTCAGGGGGCCCCCTAGGGGCCCTCTTTACAACAACTGCGGCGGCGGGGGTACCCGCGGGAGGCGGGGGGCCCCCTGCATCAGCTGCGTCAGTGGGGCCCCCAGGGGCCCCACCTGCAGGGCCCTCGGGGC
>NW_013574699.1:1007-1449 GCF_000499745.2 Eimeria mitis | reverse complement strand
CCAGGGGGGCCCCCCTGGGGGCCCCCGGGGGGCCCCTCTCCCTCAGGGGGCCCCCCATCTTCCTTTACAGCAACTGCGGCGGCGAGGGTACCCGGGAGAGGTGGGGGGCCCCCTGCATCAGCTGCGTCAGTGGGGCCCCCAGGGGCCCCACCCGCAGGGCCCTCGGGGGCCCCCCCTTCTACGGGGCTGCTGGTCGTGGGGGGCCCCCCAGGGGCCCCCACAGGGGCCCCCCCAGGGGCCCCCGTAGGGGCCTCTGGGGGGGCCCCTACAGGGGGCCCCCTGTTGAGATCTATCCCCTTGATAGAGGTGACAGGGAGAGAGAGACGACAGGGAGAGTTAAGGGGGCAGCAGCAAACCATAGGGGCCCCCAAGTACGCCCCGGGGGGCCCCCCTGAGGGCCCCATAGGGGCCCCTTGTTCAGTACATTTGGTCTGAAGGGTAG
>NW_013574699.1:731-907 GCF_000499745.2 Eimeria mitis | reverse complement strand
GAGACGACAGGGAGAGTTAAGGGGGCAGCAGCAAACCATAGGGGCCCCCAAGTACGCCCCGGGGGGCCCCTCGGGGGGCCCCCCAGGGGGCCCCCCCTCGGGGGCCCCCATCACAGGGGGGCCCCCGGGGGGCCCCATAGGGGCCCCTTGTTCAGTACATTCGGTCTGAAGGGTAA
>NW_013574699.1:426-631 GCF_000499745.2 Eimeria mitis | reverse complement strand
AGAAGAGAGAGAAGGAGAAGGGGGGGGCCCTGGCATCGCTTTGCTGCTGCAGCTGCTGCTGCTGCTGCTGCTGCTGCTGCTGCTGCTGCTGGGGTTGTTGCTGCTGTTGCTGCTGTTGGTTGCTGATGTTGCTGCAACTGCAATATATGGTGCACCTACAGATCCTAGATTTGAACTCTTTGCTGCAGCAGCAGCAGCAGCTGCT
>NW_013574699.1:0-326 GCF_000499745.2 Eimeria mitis | reverse complement strand
AGAAGAGAGAGAAGGAGAAGGGGGGGGCCCTGGCATCGCTTTGCTGCTGCAGCTGCTGCTGCTGCTGCTGTTTCACCTGCTGCTGCTGCTGCTGCTGCTGCTGCATATCATATGCAGCAGCAGCAGCAGCAGCAGCAGCAGCGTTTCATTCAGCTGTGCTTTGGAAGCAACAAAATAAAATGTTAGTTGAGCTGAGAGGGGGGCCCCCCAGCAGTACCCTGTTGGGGGGCCCCCCTGCATGGGGGGGCCCCCCAACAGGGTACTGCCAGGGGGCCCCCCTGTTCTTTTCTCTGTACTTTATAAAAAGATGAATATTAATATAAAAT
>NW_013574698.1:16963-17095 GCF_000499745.2 Eimeria mitis | reverse complement strand
GCTTTTCTCCTCCACCAGATATGCATCCCTGAGCAACCCGACAGCAGCGCCGCGGGCGCGCTAAAAAAAAAGAGCAGCTAAGTGCAGCAGGTTTGTTTGAGTGTTGTATGGGGTATCGGCAGCAGCAGCTGG
>NW_013574698.1:10602-10919 GCF_000499745.2 Eimeria mitis | reverse complement strand
TTTAAACAAACAAAAGATAACGAAGAGGCGACTAAGCTGCACTCAGCTGGTTTGTTCTTCTTGCTGCTGCAGCAGCAACAGCAGCAGCAGCAGCAGCAGCAGCAGCAGCAGCAGAGGCGGGTGGTGGTGGTGGTTGTAGGCTGCGCCTAGCAGCAACAAAGAAAACGAGGGTTTAATAAAGAATAAATAAAAAACAATTTATATAAATTAAATAACAGCAGAAAAAAACAAAAACAAAAATAAAATAAAATAAAAAAAAGAAAAAAAAATATATCTCTCTTTGCTTGGGTTGCCTTCGGCAACGATCTCGGGGGGCT
>NW_013574698.1:8107-10502 GCF_000499745.2 Eimeria mitis | reverse complement strand
TTTAAACAAACAAAAGATAACGAAGAGGCGACTAAGCTGCACTCAGCTGGTTTGTTCTTCTTGCTGCTGCTGCTGCTGCTGCTGCTGCTGCTGACTTCATGGGGAGGGAAACAGCAGCATATTTGCCATACACTGCGGGCTTTGATCCGGCCAGCAGCAACAACTGCAGCAGCAGCAGCAGCAGCAGCAGCAGCAGCAGCAATACCAATGGCCCTCCAGCTGTAGATACACCTCACAGCAGCGGTGGGGCCCCCCTCACCTTCTGCGCCCTTTAGGCTGCTGCACTTTTCTAGATTCAGCTTCTTCTTTAAGCCCGCAGCAGCAGCAGCAGCAGCAGCAGCAGCAGCAGTATCAACTGCAGCAGCAGCAGCAGCAGCAGCAGCAACAGCGCTGCAGCAGCAGCAACAGCAGCAACTTCAGCTGTTCTTAAGGCCCCACAGCAGCCCTGTCAAATGACAGATGGCATAGACAACCCCCCAGCGTCTGCTGCTGCTGCTGCAGCACCAGAAACAGCAGCAGCAGCAGCAGCAGCAGCAGTAGAACTAGCAGCAGCAGCAGGAGCAGCAGCTACAGAAGTAGTTGCTGCTGCTGCTGCTGCAGCAGTAGAAGAAAAGGATTTGAATTTCGAGTCATCTGCTGCAGCAGCAGAACCCCGGACCAACCCCAGCTCGGAGCAACCGCAGCAGCAGCAGCAGCAGCAGCAGCAGCAGCAGCAGCAACAGCAGCAGCAGCAGCAGCAGCAGAAAAAATCAAGTGCGGGCTCAGACCGCGAGCTGCTGCGGCTGCTGACGGGTCAGGGCAACTCCCTCGATGAGCTTTGCTTGGCTTTCTCAGGGGGCCGCAGCAAACGCCCGCGTACAGCAGCAGCAGCAGCAGCAGCAGCAGCAGCAGCAGCAACGCCAGCTGCTGCTGTTGCTGCTGCTGATACTGCTGCTGCTGCTGCTGCTGAGAAAGAGAGAAGCAGCAGCAGCAGCAGCAGCAGCAGCGGGAAGAAGAGAAAAACCGCCGCACAGCCAGCGAAGGCCAAAACCCCCCAAGAGGCAGCAGCAGGTGCAGCAGCAGCAGCAGCAGCAGCAGCAGCAACAGCAACAACAACACCAGCAGCAGATCCAACACCATCAAAAGCAGCAGCAGCAGCAGCAGCAGCAGCAGGTCCATCTGACAGAAAAAAGGAGAGAGCAGCACCCTCTGCAGCAGCACCCACAACACCACCAACAGCAGCAGCAGCAGCAGCAGCAGCAGCAGCACCTGCTGCTGCTGCTGCTGCTGCATGCAAGAGAGAAGATGAAGGGGACCTGCTGCTGACTGTCTGCCCGCGGGAGCTGAGGAGCCTCGCCACCTCAGCAGAGCTGCTGCAGGCCTTCGCTGGCGGCCGCAGCAGCAGGCGCAGCACTGCATGCAGCAGCAGCAGCAGCAGCAGCAGCAGCAGCAGCAGCGGCAGCAGCAGTAGTAGTAGTAGCAGCAAGGACGGCAGCAGTAATAGCAGCAGCAGCAGCAGCAAGAGAAGCAGCAGCAAAAGCAACGATAGCAGCAAACGGACGCATGCAGCCAAGACAACTGCTGCGAGCACTGCTGCGGAAGCTACCAAGAGGAAGCAGCAGCAGCAGCAGCAGCAGCAGCAGCAGCAGCGAGAGAAGCAGCGGCAGAAGACGCCCAAGCAGCAGCAGCAAAATGATACACAGCAAAAGAAGAAAGTGCAGCAGCAGCAAAGGCAGCAGCAACACGAAAACAGCCGCCTCAAGAGACCCAAGACTGAGCAGCAGCAGCAGCAGCAGCACCAGCAGCAGCAGCAGCAGCAGCAGCGGGGAACAAAAGAGAAGGAAGACAAGCAGCAGCAGCAGCAGCAGCAGCAGCAGCAGCAAGAGGAACAGAAGCAAGGCAAGAGTAAGACAAGCGAACGGAAGCAGAAGCAACCGAAGCAGGAGCAGCAGCAAAGCAGCCAGCAGCAGCAGCAGCAGCAACAGCAGCAACAGCAGCAACAGCAGCAACAGCAGCAGCAGCAGCAGCAGATAGGCGATAAGAAGAAGCTGCAGGAGGGCGTCAAGCAGCAGCGGGAAGACAGCAGCGGCGACGGAGGTGCAACAGCAGCAGCAGCAGCAGAAGCAGCTAGCACTGCTGCTGCTGCTGCTGCTGCTGCTGCTGCTGCATGCAAAAGAGGCACAGAGAGGAAGCATACGCCGCTCGCAGGCAGCAGCAAGGACAGCAGCAAAACGGAAATAGAATGCAGCAGGAGCAGCAGCAAGAGCAGCAGCAGCAGCAGCAACAAGAAGAGCAGCAGCAGCAGCAGCAACAAGAGCAGCAGCAGCAGCAGCAACAAGAGCAGCAGCAGCAGCAGGAGCGCTCGCAGTGATATCGGCGGAAGCAACGGCAGCGGCAGCGACAGCAAGAGCAGCCG
>NW_013574698.1:6779-7283 GCF_000499745.2 Eimeria mitis | reverse complement strand
GAAACGACACCAGCAGCAGCAACAGCAGCAACATCATCAACAGCAGCAACAGCAACAGCAGCAGCAGCAGATGCTGCAGCAGTAGCAGTAGTAGCAGTAGCAGTAGCCGCAGCAGCAGCAGTAGCAGTAGCAGCAGCAGCAGCAGTAGCTGCAGGAGCAGGAGCAGCAGCAGTAGCAGTAGCTGCAGCAGCAGGAGCAGTAGCAGTAGGAGCAGCAGCAGTAGCAGTAGCAGCAGCAGCAGCAGCAGCAGTAGCAGCAGCAGCAGCAGCAGCAGTAGCAACAGCAGTAGCAGCAGCGCGAGCCCTTCCTGCACCCCGAGCACTTCTAATAGCAGCAGCAGCACCAGCAGCAGCAGCAGCACCATCACCACCACCATCACCACCACCACCACCACCACCGCCATCACCACCAGCACCACCACCATCACTATCACCACCACCACCACCATCATCAGCAGCAGCAGCAGCACCACCACCACCACCACCATCATCATCACCATCAACA
>NW_013574698.1:5890-6173 GCF_000499745.2 Eimeria mitis | reverse complement strand
ACCACCATCATCAGCAGCAGCAGCAGCACCACCACCACCACCACCATCATCATCACCATCAACAGCAGCAAAAACTGCAGCAAGTCAAGTCAAACTCATACCCCCCATGCCTCCTCCTAAACCAGGTATTAAACCCCATACTGAAGCTGCTGCTGCTGCTGCTGCTCCTGCTGCTGCTGCTGCTTCTGCTTCTGGTCGTCGTCGCAGCCCCTCCTCATCAGCAGCAGCAGCAGCAGCAGGAGAAGCAGCAGCAGCAGCAGCAGCAGCAGCAGCAGCAGCAGAA
>NW_013574698.1:4384-5790 GCF_000499745.2 Eimeria mitis | reverse complement strand
GCAGCAGCAGCAGCAGCAGCAGATCACCCAGCATGGAGACAAAGAAAGATAGATTTCTCTCTTCTTGCTGCTGAGGGGGGTTTGGTTGCTGTTTTTTATTCTGTTGATGAGCTGCAGCGTTTCTTTCCTTCTCGCGTTAATTTTTATAAATGGAAAACAAAAAAAATACAACAAATATACGCTAAAAGCACACGCATGCAGCAGCAGCACATGCAGCAGCAGCAGCAGCAGCAGCAGCAGCAACTGCAGCAGCAGCAGCAGCAAATGCAAAAAAAAAATAGAAAACTTAAAACCGGATACACACAACAAGCCACTCCTGCAGCAGACACACAAAGTCCAGCAGCAGCAACAGCAACAGCAGCAACAGCAGCAGCAACAGCAGCAGCAGCAGCAACAGCAGCAGCAGCAAAACCCTGGGGAGAGTCTCCCTCATCACCACCACCACCACCATCATCAGCAGCAGCAGCAGCAGCAGCACCAGCACCAGCAGCAGCAGCAGGAGCAGCAGGAGCAGGAGCAGCAGCAGCAGCACCAGCAGTGTACGTGCTGCTGTGTGACCTGCCTGGCGAAGCAGCACGGGAGCTGCTGCAGTCGATGGCCAAAGTTGCTGCTCTGCATGCAATTCACTTTCTTAAAGAATTTATGTTGGGGCTGGCAGACAGCAGCAACGATGATGATAGACAACATTTCCTAGTAATACTGCTGCTGCTGCTGCTGCTGCTGCTGCTGCTGCTGCTGCTGCTGCTGTTGCTGCTGGTGGTGGTGGTGCTGCTGCTGTTGCTGCTGCTGATGTTTTTGTTTTTTTTGCTGTTGTTGTTTTTGTTGCTGAGGATTATGGTGGTGCTGATGATGGTTATGATGAGTTGCTGCTGCTGCTGCTGCTGCTGCTGGATTGCTGCTGCTGCTGCTGCTGGGTTTCTGCTGCTGCGGTGCTGGGTTTGATACTAGTGATTGTGGTGATGTATCTGCTGCTGCTGCTGCTGTTGCTGCTGCTGCTGTTGCTGCTGCTGCTGCTGCTGTTGCTGCTGCTGCTGCTTCTGCTGCTGTATATTTATACTGTTCTTGCTGCTATTTCTGCCTCATATCGTGTTGCTTCTGCTTCTACCCCTGCTGCTGCTGCTGCTGCTGCTTCTGCTGCTCTTGTGCTGCTGCTGCTGCTGCTGCTGCTGCTGCTGCTGCTGCTGCTGCTGCTGCTGCTGCTGCTGCTGCTGCAGGAGTATGGCCCCGAGGTGGCTTACCTGCTGGCGAATTTATTGGGGTATATGGGGGCTTCTCGTTTGCTGCTGCAGCCGACAGCAGCAGCAGCAGCAGCAATCCTAAATGTATGGAGCAGCAGAAGAAATAAAAAAGCTGCTGCTGATTGCATGCACCAAGACAGCAAAATATTCGCGCTGCTGGAAGCCTCC
>NW_013574698.1:4012-4358 GCF_000499745.2 Eimeria mitis | reverse complement strand
TTTTTTTTTTTTTTTTTTTTTTTTTTTTTTTTTTTTTTTTTGGTTTGTTTTGGTTTGGTTTGTTTTGGTTTGGTTTGTTTTGTTTTATTTTTTTGTTTTATTTTATTTTATTTTATTTTTTTTGTTTTGTTTTATTGCTTCTTCTTTTCCTTTTTTATTCTTTTATTTTTTTTATTCTGTCTCTCTCACTCTCTGTCTCTGTCTCCTTTTTTTTTATTTTTCTGTCTCCTTTTTGTCTCTTTTTTTCTTTTTTCTTTTTTCTTTTTTTTTTTCTTTTTTCTTTTCTTTCTTTCTTACTTAGCCCCTGTCTCTCTCCCTCTCCCTTTCTCTCTCACTCTATACATAC
>NW_013574698.1:3818-3912 GCF_000499745.2 Eimeria mitis | reverse complement strand
TATATATATATATATATATATATATATATATATATATATATATATATATATATATATATATATACATTGCATATATATACATATAAATAAATAT
>NW_013574698.1:3369-3793 GCF_000499745.2 Eimeria mitis | reverse complement strand
ATATATATATACATATATATATATATATATATATATATATATAAATAAATAAATATATAAATATATACATATATATATTTTTTTATATATGTGTGTTATACATTTCAGGTTAATTCACCGCCACAGCAGCTTGATGAGCTCTTCATCTGTCTCCTCATCTGTCTCCTCTGTCTCTTCTGTCTCCTCTTCTTCTGTCTCTTCTTTTTCTTTTTCTGTTTTTTCTGGTTCTTTGCTGCAGCGCGTAGAATATGAAGAGTGGCTAGCTGAGGTGTATGCATCAATAGAAACAGCAGGATTGTCTTTTTTAGGTTTTAACTTTTTCTTTAATTCTCTTTGTCTTTATCCGTTGCTGCATTGTCCTAACTGCAACCAGCAGCAAACCATCACCGGTGTCTTTCGTACGTTTATTTATTTATTTATTTGT
>NW_013574698.1:1563-1779 GCF_000499745.2 Eimeria mitis | reverse complement strand
AAAAAAAAAAAAAAAAAACAAAGACAAAGACAAAGACAAAGACAAAATATATAATAATATATTTTGTTTATGTATATTAGGTGACGCATGCATTGCTGGTGGTGAGTGGTTGGGGCCGTTTTTATTTGGATTTGTCTTCTCTCTTCTGGCTGCCTGATTGCCGCTTTCTTCGTTTCGCGCTGCACGAAGCTGCTGCTGCTGATGATGTTGAAATGA
>NW_013574698.1:0-1390 GCF_000499745.2 Eimeria mitis | reverse complement strand
TGCTGCTGTTGCTGCTGCTGCTGTTGCTGCTGTTGCTGCTGTTGCTGCTGCTGCTGCTGCTGCTGCTGCTACAGTTAGTATTTGAGTTGTGTTATGTCTGAGAGTTTGTTTTGTTGCTGCAGTGCTCTCTATAGCAGCAGCAGCAGCAGCAGCAGCAGCAGCAGCAGGAGGAGTATGTGTTATGTGTTGCTGCTGCTGCTGCTGCAGGCATTGCGTTTGTTTGTGGTATCTCCCGAGCGCACCGCCACCGCCACCACCCCAGCAGCAGCAGCAGCAGCACCAGCAGCAGCAGCAGCAGCAGCACCAGCAGCAGCAGCAGCAGCAGCAGCAGCAGCAGGAAGTTTGGGTGTATTGAGTGAGGAGGAGAAGCAGGAGCTGCATGCAGAGATCTTTGCTGTTCGTTTGGCGGTGCAGCACGGGCTTGTATTTCTTCTTTATAAACAACAAAAAAAACAAAGAGGAAGATGGACCAATAAAGATGAAAAAATATATAAAACCTTTCATGCTTCCTATTGCGCTGCCATGGGTCTGCTGCTGCTCCTGCTGCTGCTCCTGCTGCTGCTGCTGCTGCTGCTGATGCTGATGCTGCTGATGCTGCTGATGCTGATGCTGCTGATGCTGATGCTGATGCTGCTGATGCTGATGCTGCTGATGCTGTTGCTGATGCTGCTGATGCTGCTGCTGTTGCTGATGCTGCTGTTGCTGATGCTGCTGCTGCTGGTGATGCTGCTGGTGATGCTGCTGCTGATGCTGCTGCTGATGCTGCTGCTGATGCTGATGCTGATGCTGCTGCTGCTGCTGCTGATCATAATGATGATCATACTGCTTTAGCTACTGCTTTAGCTGCTGCTGCTGCTGCAGCAGCAGCAGCAGCAGCAGCAGCTGCTGCTGCTGCTGACATGAGTATTGTCTCTCTCTTTCTCTCTTTCTCTGTGTGTGTTTATGGTGTTGTGTTTTGGTGGGGTTGTTGTTATGTGTTTTAGGTTTAATACGGCCGCATAGAAAGGGGGTGGGGGCCCCCAAGGCGGACCGGCAGCACCAGGAGTGGCAGCGTTTGTTTGCTGCTGCTGCTCCTGCTGCTGTTCCTCTCTCAGATCCTTCTTGCTGCTGCAAGCTAGCAGCAGCAGCAGCAGCACATAACAGTCCAGCTCGTGCTGCAGCAAGAGCAGCAGCAGCAGCAGCAACAAACCAGCAGCAGCAGCAGCAGCAGCAGCAGCAAACACCACTCTCTCCCTTTCTCTCTTCTGCTGTCTCCGCCTTCATCACACCCCCAACTGAACACGAGAGAGCAGCACTCATAGCTCACGCCAGGGTTAGTCCCCAGCAGCAGCAGCAGCAGCAGCAGCAGCAGCAGCAGCAGCAGCAGCAGCAACAGCAGCAGCAGCAGCAG
>NW_013574697.1:1769-2911 GCF_000499745.2 Eimeria mitis | reverse complement strand
GTAATGAACATGGTGAGAGTGGCGGAGTATGCTTCGAAGCGCAGTCACTGATTCGACTGCCTACAAACCCTCAACAAATAAAAATGCGCATCTGTGCCAGTTTAATATATCCAAAGCGCGTTTACAGTCATTAGAACTTCCCATGTTAATGGAGAACGAATCCAAGGCGCAAAGAGCTTCGCGGGAGCAGCGGGGACGGATAGGGAATGCAAACGCAATCTGCCTTCATGGTGCGTACTAAATTATTTTAGGGTGTGCAACGATCTTCAACCAGAAGTGTGCTTACTCGTAGTTAACGGCCGCCCTTACGGTGTCGGGTGCAGTTGTCAGTGCTTTAAATGCCGTTTTCCAGGGCTGATTCAGGTCGTTCGTTGGATACGGAGTTAGACTGGATGTATCACCAGGCATGTGTTGCGCTTGAAATGAGTAATGCACACAGAAGGTAGGCCTGGATCTGCTTAGTGGTAGACCCATCCCACTTTCCGAATTTCTTTCGAAGCCTGCGGGTGTGCACTGCTCAGGCTTGGCGTGCATATCGGAGGGCCACCGGGTGAGGCAAAGTGGCGAAGGGTATGGGTGAGGAAATCCGAGGGACGGTTGGGCGCAGGCACTGACGCATGCATAAAAGCAGCATACGGGTTGCGTCGTTTATGCGATTGACAATCTCGTACAGCAGTGCTTTGACTTCGGCCATGGCGATAAACCTAGAAACTGTCGCGCTCGTAATATTCCTAGTAGTCTGCCTAAGCAGCGACACTCACGGTTCATAGTTCCTGAGCGGGCGTTTCTTACTTCCGTACTCGTTTCTGACGACAGGTGCATCTTATGGGCAAGGGCTCCGGAACACACCCACGACGTGCGGGGAACCGCCGACCGCTTTGCACTCGGGTTACCGTTTTGGCGTGTCAACGGAACGCATATCAGCCTCTTTCGTTCATGCGGTATTCGATTTTACGGCGTGCAGGACTGTTGCCAAACATCCTTGACACTAACGTGGCTATGGGCATTGGTAGCGACCGCCTCTGACTGCATGTTGACTGCAGGGCATATGCGCTACCGAGTGCAATAAGCGCTCAGCCGAGCTTTGGATGAGACGCTAATGCACTTGAGCGTGCTGCCGAGAGCCTACGGGGCTTTTGGAG
>NW_013574697.1:845-1669 GCF_000499745.2 Eimeria mitis | reverse complement strand
GAGACGCTAATGCACTTGAGCGTGCTGCCGAGAGCCTACGGGGTTTTTCGAGAACATTAAGCAGTTGGAGCGTTGGTGGCTAATGCGTGAATATGCCCCACAAGTAGACATATCAAGACTAGCCGAACATGCGCTGCTATTCTGACGCTGGGGCGTGTAGCGCATACGTACGCAGTTTTTCGGGGGCGTGCTGACGGTGCGTGTGCGTGGGTAGTCTGGCCGGAGACATCCCTGGAGGTCTAGTAGGTTCGTATGTTTGTCTTTCTTGCCTCAGCTTTGGCGTTGAGTGGTGTTTCTGTTTGGCGGCAGGCAAAGGAATGGAACACGTGCTTGTGAAGTATGTGGAAGTGGCAAATAGCTTTGCGCTTAGTGGAGTATGCCTTGAAACACCGTCATTGGAGCCACTGCCTACAAACACTCAACAGCAATGAAGGCACATCTGCGCGAGGTAAAGTAGACAAAACGCATTTGCAATCAACAGCGCTTCGTGTCGTAATTGACAACTGGTTCGAAGCCGGAAGAGCCTTTGGTGGTCAGCAAAGACATGTCCCGAGTCCAAACGGCGCTGCGATACGCTGCGATACCTTGACGATGAGTAGCAGAGGATTTGCTGGTGTTCAGGGACTGGCAGCCAGAACCATGCCCACCTGTATTTATGCAGGCCTGTTGAGCGTTAGCTCTATAGCGGCGTGGTAGACTCATCACCGACAAAGAATGTCCAAAACATGTGAAGCGCTGTTGTGGGCCTTTTTAGTTTCCGTTTCCAGAGTGGCTCCAGATCGTTCGTTGATATGGAGTTAGACCTGACGAGTCAACAGGCATGA
>NW_013574697.1:0-768 GCF_000499745.2 Eimeria mitis | reverse complement strand
AATTTTGTTTAGAGCCTGCGGAATTGCGGTGTGCTGGTTTTGGTAAGCTGGTTCAAGCGCCGCGAGGCGATTTGGGACAGCGAATGGTGTGCTAGTGCGAGCTCCCGACCGCGCGAGCACACCGTTCGGTGTTGCAACTCGAAGAACGGCCTGTTGAAGCAAACAGCGAATTGAGTCCAGCATGCGGCAGCGACAGGTGTGCATGCATGCAACGATTAGCATTAGTCGTGGCGTTGCGCTCAGCAATCGTGGATTTCGTTGTCTTGGAAGGTACATGCCCGGACAGCGACGGTCATGGTTCGTATTTTGTGAGCAAGGGTTTCTTATTTCACTACTCGTGATTGACGGCAGCTGCATCTATATTGGCAGGGTTATTTTACGAGCTCCACGAGCTGTCGGGAACTGCGTGCGTTTTGGTTACGCGTTCTATGAGTTGACGAATATTGGAACGGCTTCACACGGAATTCGATTTTATCGCAGGGCCCTATCATTGCTTTTGTAAGAATCATGGCGAGGCGCATTAATAGCGAAGGCCTCCGGCTGGGAAGCAAATGACGGGAATAGGTACTGCGGCGTGCAAAAAATGCCCAGCGAAATTTGGGGCGGAATGCCGGCGGAACTGAACGTGCTCCTGACAGCATTCGTGGTCTGCCTCAGGCGTCATACATTTTCAAGGATGCGGATTGGCGTTTTTCGATACATGCAAAAATCAGCCCTACGCTTCAGTGGAACAACGAGATTTTTCTTGTTTTTATGAAGAGGCGTACC
>NW_013574696.1:2763-2913 GCF_000499745.2 Eimeria mitis | reverse complement strand
TATATTTACGTATATTTATATATAATATAAATATATAGTGCTGCTGAATATAAAAATAATTATTATTATGGTGCCGATGATGTGTTTGTTTGTTTTTTTTCGTTTGTTTTGTTTTTTTTTTGTTTTGTTTGTGTTTTGTTTGTTTGTTTC
>NW_013574694.1:555-813 GCF_000499745.2 Eimeria mitis | reverse complement strand
AGCCCAAGTGGATGATGGCGTTGCTACGGCCGTAGCAGCACCCTCAGCAGCGCCCGTTACTGCTGCAGCACCTGCAGCAAGCTGCTCCCCGCAGCCTAGCCTCGAGCCCTCACTCGGCGTACTGTCTCCTTTCAGCAGCAGAGACAACAGCCCCACATCTGTCTCCTTTTGTGCTGCAGACGAAAACTGCTGCACTGCAGCAGCTTCTCCAGAGGTGGGTGTGCTGCAGCTGGCAGCAGCAGCAGCAGCAACTGCTGC
>NW_013574694.1:0-133 GCF_000499745.2 Eimeria mitis | reverse complement strand
CTGTCTCCTTTTGTGCTGCAGACGAAAACTGCTGCACTGCAGCAGCTTCTCCAGAGGTGGGTTTTTTTTTCCAACTGCTGCTGCTGCTGATACTTTACGCCATCAAAGACTACGCAGCAACAGCAGCAAACAC
>NW_013574693.1:2523-3455 GCF_000499745.2 Eimeria mitis | reverse complement strand
CAGCAGCAGCTGGCAATTTTTGTTAATAACGTTGTGGGCGCGGTGTCTGTACAGCCCAATGTTTTAAAGAACTCTTAATCTGAATTTGTTTCTGTTTTGTAGCGCTTTGCTGCTGCTGCTGCTGCTGCTGCTCTCGTGCTGCTCTCGTGCTGCTACGTGCATGCGCTGCTTCATCTGCTGCAGCAGCAGCACCTCCTGTCCCCCAGGCTCAGCAACAGCGGCTTCAAGGCCACCTATACAGCTAGCTAGCTAGCTATCTAGCTGGCTAGCTGGCTAGCTAGCTAGCTAGCTGTCTGTTAGCTCAATGGTGCATAAGCAGCAGCAGCAGGCTCCGCTGCCTCGGCAGAGGTTTTGGGGCGTATGCACAGCTCAGGTGTATGCGCAGCTGGGGTGTATATGCACATCTCAGGTGTATGCGCAGCTCAGGTGTACGTACACCTCAGAGTTTATGTTTATTGGGGGATACAGCAGCAACACCACAACAGTATTTATGTAGATATCCTTGTTTTGCTGCTGCTGCTGTTTGCTGCTGCTGCTGCTGTCTCCTGCTGCTGCTGCTGGCTCCCCTCTCTATGTATGTTTGTAGGGTTTATGTATCTCTTTCTCTCTCTGTCTCTATATTTTCTGTCTCTATTTTTTCTGTCTCCTTCTGTCTCTCTGTCTCTCTTTGTCTCTATTCTTTCTGTCTCTCTCTGTATTTGTTTATATCTTTCTTTGTCTTTATTTTTTTGTTTCTTTCTATCTCTCTTTATCTCTTTATCTTTATTCTCTCTGTCTCTTTCTTTTCTTTCTGTCTCTCTCTGTCTCTCTCTGTCTCTCTCTCTGTCTCTGTCTCCTTTTGTCTCTCTCTCTCTGCGTGTGTTGTTTCTTTTTTCGTTCTGTTTGTTTGTCTTTACCTAAACTAATACAAATAAAAAATAAATATAAAAACT
>NW_013574693.1:2344-2423 GCF_000499745.2 Eimeria mitis | reverse complement strand
CAACAACTGCATAAAATATGTTTAATAAGCCTACTACTGCTCTTGCTGCTGCTGCTGCTGCTGCTGCTGCAGTTGCTGC
>NW_013574693.1:1828-2244 GCF_000499745.2 Eimeria mitis | reverse complement strand
TTTTTTTTTTTTTTTTTTGCTGCTGTAGCGCGTGGTGGTGTTTTTTGTGTTTATCTTCTTACACATAATAAATAAAAAAAGAAATTATAAAATTAAATAAAATAAAAACAAAAAAAAAAATAAAAAAACAAAACGAGCTGAGACAAGAAGAGAAAGACACGGCTTGCTTACGATGAGCTGTGCATACACCCCAAATACAGAGAAGCAGCAGGCAGCAGCAGCAACAAATAGAGAAAAAAAAACAAAATAAATATAAACAACAACTGCATAAAATATGTTTAATAAGCCTACTACTGCTCTTGCTGCTGCTGCTGCTGCTGCTGCTGCTGCAGTTGCTGCTGCTGCTGCTGCTGCTGCCAATGACACAGAAGTCCTTGCTGTTACCTCGTGCTGCAGCAGGGCTTGCTGCTGACGGG
>NW_013574693.1:386-1407 GCF_000499745.2 Eimeria mitis | reverse complement strand
GCTGCTGCTGCTGCTGCTGCTGCTGCTGCTGAGGGAATCGAAGAAATAATTAATTCTGTCTTCTTTAATTAAGGAGACATTTTTGCTTCATTCGCATGCAAGCAGCAGCAGCTGCAACCACGAGCCTCATAGACGAAGCAGCAGCAGCAGCAGCAGCAGCAGCAGCAGCAGCAGCAAATGCTCTGCTGCGATGCATGCGCCACTAGATGAGCCTGAGCACCTATAAGGGGCAGCAGCAGCAGCAGCAAAACGCGTCCCTTTGTATTAACAGCAGCATCAACAGCTTACAGGCCCCTAGACACTGCAGCAACAGCAGCAGCAGCAGCAGCAGCAGCAGCAACAGCAGCAGCAGCAACAGCAGCAGCAGCAACAGCAGCAGCAGCAGCAGCAGCGAGGCACACCACGAGTGGCCCCACCAACAACGATCTTGTTTTATCTGGATGCAAACCGCATAACAGTTGCTGCTGCTGCTGCTGCTGCTGCTGCTGCTGCTGCAGCACGAGCTGCTACCACCATACCGATTGCTGCAGGCAGCAGGTGCCGCGGCGAGCATGCTGTAGCAGCACGAAGCAGCTCTCGCTGCTGCTGTTGCTGCTGCTGCTGCTGCTGCTGCATCGACACGGAAGTGTCAGCCTCAACAACCCAATGCAGCAGCAACTGCGGCAGCAACTGCAGCAGTAGCTGCAGCAGCAGCTGCAGCAGGGGTTGCAGCAGCGGACCTGCTGCTGCAGCCTCTCTCACTGCTGAAACGGCAGCAGCAGCATGCACGGAAAACATCTGCAGCAGCAGCAGCAGCAGCAACAGCTGCTGCTGCAACAGCCGCACTTGCAGCAACCCCACCTGCAGCAGCAACAACTGCCGCAGCAGCTGCAGCAGCAGCCCCTACAGCAACCGCAGCGGCAGCACGTGCAGCAGCAGCAGCAGCATTACATGCAGCAGCAGATTGTCCCTCCCACTCACCATGCCCAGTATGCACAGCAGCAGCACGTGCAGCAGCAGCAGCTGCAGCAGCAGCTGCTGC
>NW_013574693.1:0-129 GCF_000499745.2 Eimeria mitis | reverse complement strand
CAGCAGCATTACATGCAGCAGCAGATTGTCCCTCCCACTCACCATGCCCAGTATGCACAATTTTTTTTTTAGCTGCAGCACATGCAAATGCAGCAGCAACTGCAGCACCATCAAATGCAGCAGCAGCAA
>NW_013574692.1:3150-3366 GCF_000499745.2 Eimeria mitis | reverse complement strand
TGTCGGGGGCCCAGCAGCAGCAGCAGCAGCAGCAGCAGCAGCAGCAGCAGCTGCTGCTGCTGCTGCTGCTGGGCACTTGCAGCGGCCGCTGCTGCTGCTGCTGCTCATCCTTTATCATTCTTTCTTTTTTTCGGTTCCTTCTTAAAGAGTGTTGAATTTATTTTGTTGTTTCTTTCTTGTTTTCCTTGTTGCTGCTCCTTGTCTGCTTAAGACCCC
>NW_013574692.1:2329-2897 GCF_000499745.2 Eimeria mitis | reverse complement strand
ATTTATTTTGTTGTTTCTTTCTTGTTTTCCTTGTTGCTGCTCCTTGTCTGCTTAAGACCCCCTGCTGCAGCAGCAGCAGCAGCAGCAGCAGCAGCAGCAGCAGCAGCAGCAGCTTCTCTTAGCCTACTGGCGGCTGCGGTATAGCAGCAGCAGCAAAGGCGGCCTCAGCAGCAGCATCAGGAGGAGTTTTAAGTGCTGCTGCTGCTGCTGCTGCTGCAGGAGAGTTGCAGCACCTCCTGCTAATCGCAGCAGCAGCAGCAGCAGCAGCAGCAGCAGCAACAACTGCAGCAGCACAACGTGCATGGCTGCTGCTGACGTGCTGCAGTGGTGCTTTGCATGCAAGCTGCTGCCTGCTGCTTCATTTGTCTTTGAGGGGACGTCCAAGCTAACCCTGCTTCTCCTCAGCAGCAGCAGCAGCAGCAGCAGCAGCAGCAGCAGCAGCAGCAGCAGCAGCGGGAGCAGCACGGTCCAGGGCCAACAGCAGTAGCAGCAGCAGCAGCAGCAGCAGCAGTTTGTGTGTTGGTTGTGTTGGTTTGTTTTTATAGGGTGTCTCATCAGCATCTATATC
>NW_013574692.1:1933-2229 GCF_000499745.2 Eimeria mitis | reverse complement strand
CAGCAGCAGCAGCAGCAGCAGCGGGAGCAGCACGGTCCAGGGCCAACAGCAGTAGCAGCAGCAGCAGCAGGAGCAGGAGTTTGTGTGTTGGTTGTGTTGGTTTGTTTTTATAGGGTGTCTCATCAGCATCTATATATTTTTTGTTTATTTTTTTTATTTTTTATTTATAAACGTTTATCGCTTGCTGCAGTGAGCAGCTGAGGTGTACATACACCGCAACAGAGCTGAGGTGTATATACACCCCAAAATATAAACTCTTACATTCTCTTCTCTTTCTCTTTTTCTTTTTCTTTTTC
>NW_013574692.1:1001-1609 GCF_000499745.2 Eimeria mitis | reverse complement strand
TTTTTTTTTTTTTTTTTTTTTTTTTTTTTTTTTTTTTTTTTTCCCTCCCAAAAACCAAAAAAATAAAAAAACAAAAGCAACAAAAACAGGACCATTGCGTGTATATAAACAAATAAACAAAAATAAATAAAATAAATAAATAAAAATAAATAAAAATAAACACAATGTCGCTCGTTGGTGTAAGAAAAAGAGTTGCATATTTCTATGACCCAGATATAGGCTCCTTTTACTATGGGCCTGGACACCCCATGAAACCACAAAGAATACGCATGGCGCATGCACTCGTTTTGTCTTATGATTTATACAAACATATGGTTAGTTTTTTTATTTATTTCTTTTTGTTTTTGTTTAGTTTTGTTTAGTTTGTTTAGGTTTTGTTTTGTTTTTTTTGTTTTGCTTTTTTTTATTATATTTTGCTTTTTTTTTCTCTTTTTTGTGATAGTTTTAAGGGTGGTGCATGCACTCGTTTTGTCTTCTGATTTATACAAACATATGGTTCGTTTTTTATTTATTTTAGTTTAATTTATTTTAATTTATTTTATTTTTGTTTATTTTAGTTTATTTTGTTTAGGTTTTGTTTTGTTTTTTTTGTTTTGCTTTTTTTTTCT
>NW_013574692.1:754-901 GCF_000499745.2 Eimeria mitis | reverse complement strand
TAGGTTTTGTTTTGTTTTTTTTGTTTTGCTTTTTTTTATTATATTTTGCTTTTTTTTTCTCTTTTTTGTGGTAGTTTTAAGGACGGTGCATGCACTCGTTTTGTCTTCTGATTTATACAAACATATGGTTCGTTTTTTATTTATTTC
>NW_013574692.1:409-654 GCF_000499745.2 Eimeria mitis | reverse complement strand
TGGTGCATGCACTCGTTTTGTCTTATGATTTATACAAACATATGGTTAGTTTTTTATTTATTTTTATTTATTTTTATTTATTTTTGTTTATTTTTGTTTAGTTTTGTTTATTTTGTTTATTTTGTTTAGTTCTTGTTTTGTTTTTTTTGTTTTGTTTTGTTTTATTATATTTTGCTTTTTTTTTCTCTTTCATGATTTATACAAGCTTACGGCTGGTATTTTATTTTATTTTTATTTTATTTTAT
>NW_013574692.1:0-224 GCF_000499745.2 Eimeria mitis | reverse complement strand
TAATATAATATAATATAATATAATATAATATAATATAATATAATATAATATAATATAATATAATATAATGAATACTTTATTATATATACATATATATCATATTACACTATATTATATTACATTATATTATATTATTATTGTATTTTTTTTTATATTAAACATATATATATACAAAATATCTAAATCATTACATATAACAAAAAAAAAGAAAAAAAAAAAAAAAA
>NW_013574691.1:2406-3096 GCF_000499745.2 Eimeria mitis | reverse complement strand
CCCTAAACCCTAAACCCCAAACCCTAAACCCTAAACCCTAAACCCTAAACCCTAAACCCTAAACCCTAGAGATGTGTGTGTTCAGGAGTTAGAGACTCGTTTGCAGGGTTTACTGGAGGAGCATGCATCTGGGCAGCAGCAGATATCTTTGCTGCAGCAGCAAGTGCTGCTGCTGCAGCAGGAGAAAACCAAACTAGAGAACGAAGCAGAAGCAGCAGCACGCATGCAATATAAACAACAACAATATATACAAGAAAAACAAAAAACCCTAGCGGAAACACAAACCCTACTCAGAACAGTTGAGAGAGAAAAAGATACTATCACACATAGAGCCACACAACTACAAATCGATCATGCACAGGTCAAACCCTAAACCCTAAACCCTAAACCCTAAACCCTAAACCCTGAAGACTAAACCCTAAACCCTAAACCCTAAACCCTAAAAAAGAATAAAGTGTTTTGCGTCTGTAACAACAAAAACCAGCTGAAGGAAGGGTTTGTGAGGATAAGGCGGGTTGTTGCTAAACTCTAGGGTTTAGGGTTTAGGGTTTAGGGTTTAGGGTTTAGGGTTTGTGCTTTCTGTATAAGAGTGGATATATGAAAGGGTTTACATCGTGAGCTGTGTATATTTGTATTGTTTTTTTCCGCCCTTTCCCTTTCTCATCACCTCAGCATCTAGGGTTTAGGGTT
>NW_013574691.1:2219-2306 GCF_000499745.2 Eimeria mitis | reverse complement strand
TGTATAAGAGTGGATATATGAAAGGGTTTACATCGTGAGCTGTGTATATTTGTATTGTTTTTTTCCGCCCCTTCCCCTTCTCATTTC
>NW_013574691.1:1832-2119 GCF_000499745.2 Eimeria mitis | reverse complement strand
TAATAAACCCTAAACCCTAAACCCTCGTAGTGTCAGCAGCAGAACTAAAAGAGTGTATTGATGCTGCTGTAGAAGCAGTAGCAGCAGAAAGAGAAAACGCATGCAAGCTCAGGTCCATACAAACCCTAAACCCTAATAAACCCTAAACCCTAAACCCTCGTAGTGTCAGCAGCAGAACTAAAAGAGTGTATTGATGCTGCTGTTGAAGCAGTAGCAGCAGAAAGAGAAAACGCATGCAAGCTCAGGTCTATACAAACCCTAAACCCTAATAAACCCTAAACCCTAGT
>NW_013574691.1:1582-1796 GCF_000499745.2 Eimeria mitis | reverse complement strand
CTGTTGAAGCAGTAGCAGCAGAAAGAGAAAACGCATGCAAGCTCAGGTCTATACAAACCCTAAACCCTAAACCCTAAACCCTAAACACTCATTGAAGTATAAAACCACCAGGGGGCAAACCCTAATCCCTAAACCCTAAACCCTAAAGATATCGTGCAGCAACTGCAGGCCATTGAAAACGCAACTTCGTGTATTGGGGGCGTAGCGTTAGGGT
>NW_013574691.1:1281-1482 GCF_000499745.2 Eimeria mitis | reverse complement strand
AGCAGAAAGAGAAAACGCATGCAAGCTCAGGTCTATACAAACCCTAAACCCTAATAAACCCTAAACCCTAAACCCTCGTAGAAGTATAAAACCACCGGGGGGCAAACCCTAATCCCTAAACCCTAAACCCTAATCCCTAAAGATATCGTGCAGCAACTGCAGGCCATTGAAAACGCAACTTCGTGTTTTGCGGGCCTAGCG
>NW_013574690.1:2244-2828 GCF_000499745.2 Eimeria mitis | reverse complement strand
ATAGCTGCGGCAGTTGGAGCATTTGTACCCGAAGCCTCGGAAGAAGCAACAGCAGTACCGCCCACAGACCGGCTTCTGCAGCTAGAACGGAACATCGATGCACCTGCCTCAGCACAAGCCGTAGCTCGAACAAAAGCAGCAGCAATCACGCAAGGGAAGGCACCAGCAGCGCCAGCAGCAACATTCGTAGAGGCAGGTGAGTACGTGCCCTGAGGCCTAAGAACGCTCTGGTCCACGCGGGCCCTCTTTGGGGGTCGGCCAATAGTTGCACTTCGTCGATAACCCCAACGGAAAAGTCCTTATCTAAAGGCGCAGCCTCTACTGTGCTGCACACGTGAGTCGCTTCCTGCAATAACCGCAAGCAAAAACAGCACCAAAAGGACAGAAATGCACGACCACCATCGGTGGAACCGAACTGCTCTGCACTCCACGGAAGCAGCAGTCCACCGCTGGCTGGGAACCCCAACGAAAGCCATGAACCGCCTCCAAGCTGGGGCCATCAATGTGGCTGAACGTTTGCTCACTGTATCTATGATCTTCAAAGGACCCGTGATCAGAGAGCACTTTACCCCTTTTTTCCGTAA
>NW_013574690.1:0-2161 GCF_000499745.2 Eimeria mitis | reverse complement strand
CAAGCGCCCCCCTGGTCTTCCCACTGTTCGGAGGCCCCAGGGAAAGAGAAACCCGACGCTGCTGTTGCCGAGCGACGGGAAACCAAAGCTCAGGTGCCGTCAGGTCCTGTAGTGGCAGGCAGACGCACACCGTAATGTTCAGAAAGACGCGTGACAGCTGCTTCAGCAGCGCAGCCGTCCCAAGAAGCAGCAGCAACAACAGCAGAAGACTCTCATCTAACTCACCACAAGCTTCAAGATATTCTTGTACGAGATAACAGCAGAGACGCCACCTCTCGCCAGGTATATTCGATAGAGAGCAAGCAACGGGCCTGCTGCAGGAGGGAGCAGAGGAGAGGCTGTGGGGTCTTTCAGACTGCCAGGGGTCCCCGGAGGGGCCCCTGGAGGCCCATCAACTGCAGCACAGACTTCGAGAATCTGCATAAAACGGCACAACGTCAAAGGTGTCAAGCGCGAGCTGCTTAGTCTGGATTGTAAGTCTGCGGCTCTACATTGAGTCGAGTGGCTCGACAACTCACCAGTTGGTAAGTGCTGTTTAGCAGGTCTTTTTCTTCAAAGCCTCGCACCGCCCTCTTCCACTGTTCCAGCAGCGCTTGCAGCCTCTCGTACGACTGCTGTTGCTGCTGCTGCTTCGCCCTCCTGGCTTCTGCTGCTTCGTGGAGGTCGAACTGACCTCTTATCGACCGCAGCAAATCATTGAAAGCCTCAGCCTGCAGCTTGTCCAGGTTACTCGTTTCATGGTGCTGCTGTGGCTGGTGTGCGCATTCCTGCTCTTGCTGTTGCAGCTGTTGTTGTTGATGCGACTCCTGCTGCACGCGCAGGTACTGCTGCCCCTGGTGTCGCTGTAGTGCACTGTAGAGCCAGCGGAAGAAGGCCCGCTGCGTGTGTACTGCTGAAAGCAACGAAGCCGGGAGCCCCCACCGAGCCTCCAGGAAGGCAGCAAGAGGGGGCCCCGCGGATGCGCCATGGGGCAACTTGAGAAGGGAATGCGCAGACGACAGACGCCGCCAAAGGGAAACCAGTGCGTGGCGTTCTTCTGAGGTGAGAGGAGTACTCAGCAGAAACAGAGAAACCTCTCTCGTCGCTAATCCTGCCGCTTTTGCTCCTGCTGCAGCTGCCTTGGGTGGTGCTGATATCTTCGGCTGGCGAGTGGTGTGATCAGGTGAAGCCACAGCAGCAGCAGTGCCGGCTGCATCTGCTGCTTTTGCCAGGTTCCAACCCGGTCGCTCCGTAGCCCCGACACCGTCCGCGTTGTGATGATGTTGTTGCTTCTTCTGCTGGTGCTGTTGCTGCTGCTGTTCCTGCTCCTGCACAGATGTGCGATAAAGTTTAACACAAGCGGATGAAGTAGCGGAGGCATATATTTGGCCTTCCGTATCTGCATCCTCCCACCACAAACTCCCTTCCTGCTGCTGTTGCTGCCCCTGCCGCTGCTGCCTCTGCTGCACTAGGAGGTGAGTTATCTGTGAAACGCCCCTATGACTCGTGGTAACCGCCAAGTCGTGAAAAATAACCTTCCTGCCGTCTCTTCTGCAGCTGACGCAGCACCTGCATAAGCCACTGCTGCTGCTGTCCAATACAGAAACAGCCGCAGCAGAACTCGTCGACGCCCTCTGCAGCAGGCGCCCCCCAACTGCTGCTGAAGATACCGTCTCTAAATGAACTGCACTGCAACGCCGAGGGCGACTGAAGGTAGCCTGAAAGGCTGCAGCAGGCCCCTGGTGGAGGCTACTGTAGCAGGAGCGGCTGCAGCTGCTGCCTTCGCCCCTACTGCTGCCGTCATTGCTGCTTCTGATAGACGTCCCCGCTGGAACTTCGGGCTGCTGCAGGTTCAGCCGTAGCACAGCTTCGGTGGACATCAATACGTTCTGCCGATGCACATTCCGCAGCACCTGCTGCTGATGCCACTTCGGTTGTTGCTGTCGCTGCTGTGACCATCGCTGCTGCTGCCGTGCAGTGCTCCCGAGCTCAAAGCGCTGGTAACGAGCTATGCCTGGCTTGCAAACCCCTCGGGACAAACGAAAGACCATTTTAAAGTTGCTTCTGTCTAATCTGGCTTCTTGCCGCCACCACTGCTAAGGTGCCTCTCCCGTATCTGCTCTAAAGAAAGCAGTGGCGGCGCTGTAGTCAGCAGCGCCTAACGAGGATGCATCTACCATCC
>NW_013574689.1:3093-3188 GCF_000499745.2 Eimeria mitis | reverse complement strand
GACGTTGCTGCTGCTGTTGCTCCTGCTGCTGCTGCTGCTGCTGCTGCTGCTGCTGCTGCTGCTGCTGCTGGTGATGGTGGTTGTGGTCAGGCCCT
>NW_013574689.1:899-2993 GCF_000499745.2 Eimeria mitis | reverse complement strand
GCAGCAGCAGCAGCAGCAGCAGCAGCTGGTGGTGGTGGTGGTGGTGGTGGTGGTGGTGGTGGTGGTGGTGGTCAGGCCCTGCAGCAGCAACGACAATCGGTAGAGCAGAAGAAAAAGTAGCAGCACTGTTATTTTTTCGCTTGGATAGTTGTTGATTTCAAGGGTTTAGGGTTTAGGGTTTAGAGTTTAGGGTTTAGGGTTTAGGGTTTAGGGTTTAGGGTTTATGTGTGCAGATAATGTCGACTGTCTCCTTATACCACCAGGAGAAATACCGCTGGGTACTAACCAGAGAAAACGGAGTCTCCTATGAAATCACAACAGCATAGTTTGCTGCTGCTGCTGCTGCTGCTGCAGCAGCTGCTGCTGCTACTGCTGCAGCAGCAGCAGCTTCTGCAGCTGCTGCTGCAGCTGCTGGTGCTCCTGCTGCTGCAGCAGCTGCTGCTGCTGTTGCAGCTATCCAGTCGTTCGCTTCCATTGTTGCTCCCGTAGCAGCTACAGCAGCAACAGCAACAGCAGCAGCAGCAGCAGCAACGAAGCACCTGTGTGTTGCTGCGGCTGCTGCTGCTGCTGCTGCTGCTGCATAGAGAAGAGTTTATTTACTCTTTTAGAACTTCTAGGGGCCCCAAAGGGGGCCCCGGATGTTTTCAATGGGCCTGGGGGCCCCCAAAGGGTACTGCGAGGCGGGGGGCCCCCAAAGGGTACTGCGATACAGGGGGGCCCCCAGCGCCAGTATGGGGGCCCCCAACGCTGTTTGTTTAGGGTTTTTAGCTGCCTAGGGTTTAGGGTTTAGGGTTTAGGGTTTACGGTGGTTTGTTTTTCTTAGTAATAGAAAACTCTTCTAGGGTTTATACAACCATACACTCTGCCTGGGGGAGGGTTTAGGGGGCCCCCAACCTGAGCTCTTGCTGCTGCTGCGGGGCCCCCAGGGGCCCCATACTTTATATTTCGCAGCAACACAAGTCTCAATAGGGGGGTGCAAGCAGCAGCAACAGCAGCAGCAGCAGCAGCAGCAACAGCGGCAGCAGCAGCAGCAACAGCAGCAGCAGCAGCAGCAGCAGGTTGGCGGGCTTCCTGCACAGTATGTCTGTCTCCACAGGACAGGTACTTGTGTCAGCAGCAGCAGCATCAGCTGCAGCAGCAGCAGCAGCAACAGCAGCAGCAGCAGCAGCAGCAACAACAGCAACAGCAACAGCAGCAGCAGCAGCAGCAGCAGCTGTGTTTTTGTCTGTACACCTCAGGGCGGCCTGTTGAGGTGTACGGGGTTTGTATTGGGGTGTATGCGAGACCCCCTAAACCCTAAACCCCTAAACCCTAAAACCCTAAACCCTAAAACCCTAAACCCTAAACCCTCAAAACCCTTATCATTTTTTTCTTAGAAACAAAGACAAAGACAAACACAGCCAACCCACCCAACTGTCTCTTTAATTCTCCTTTTCTTATAGAAAGGGTTTAGGGTTTAGGGTTTAGGGTTTAGGGTTTCTACGTTAAACTACAAAGAAGATATAACTACAGAGCAAACGCTAAGAGGCCGCTCGAGGGGGGCCCCCAGGGGGGCCCCCCTGGGGGGCCCCCAGGGGGGCCCCCTGTGGGGCCCCCAGGCCGCGGCGGCTGCTGGGTGGGGCTGGGGGCCCCAGCCCTGGTTGTGTCAGTCGTAGATTTTTATATAAATATAAATAAAAGAAAGAAAATAAAAAATAAATAAAAAAAATAAAAAATAATTTATTTAGTTTTAGGGTTTAGCAGCGATAGCTGCTAGACAGAGGGCCTCCCCCTTGTTGCAATCGCCATAAGCAACAAACCTGAAAATGGTGTGATTAGGGTTTAGGGTTTAGGGTTTAGGGTTTAGGGTTTAGGGTTAGGGTTTAGGGTTTAGGGGTATATGTTCGACTATGGACGCCTGCGAAGGCTGCGCTCCCTCTAGCTCTTTGTTGTGAAGCGGCTGACCCTCCTAGGGTTTAGGGTTTAGGGTTTGGGGTTTAGGGTTTAGGGTTTAGGGTTTGGAGTTTAGGGTTTAGGGTTTAGGGTTTAGGGTTTTGTGGGGCCTTCAGGTGTCAGTACACCTGCAGGGTCTGACGGAAGATGAGAAACAGGCGA
>NW_013574689.1:678-799 GCF_000499745.2 Eimeria mitis | reverse complement strand
TATATGTTCGACTATGGACGCCTGCGAAGGCTGCGCTCCCTCTAGCTCTTTGTTGTGAAGCGGCTGACCCCCCTAGGGTTTAGGGTTTAGGGTTTAGGGTTTAGGGTTTAGGGTTTTGTGA
>NW_013574689.1:446-578 GCF_000499745.2 Eimeria mitis | reverse complement strand
GGGACATAGAGCGGCGGCGGTATGTTCTGTGCCGAGGACTCGAGGGTTTAGGGTTTAGGGTTTAGGGTTTGGGGTTTAGGGTTTAGGGTTTAGGGTTTTTAGGGTTTAGGGTTTAGGGTTTAGGGTTTGTGG
>NW_013574689.1:0-346 GCF_000499745.2 Eimeria mitis | reverse complement strand
GGGACATAGAGCGGCGGCGGTATGTTCTGTGCCGAGGACTCGAGGGTTTAGGGTTTAGGGTTTAGGGTTTAGGGTTTAGGGTTTAGGGTTTAGGGTTTAGGGTTTGTGTCTTCGATCCCCTTACTTAAATACTATAAAAGGCTGTAGCGGCCCATGCATATAAATAAAATAAAGAAAATAAACAAACAAATAAAAAAAATAAAAAATAAATATTATAAAGACAATAAACAAACAAATAGAGTAAAAAGAAAAAAGAAAAAAACACAATAGTTGCAGCAACAAAAAAAAAAAAAAAAAAAAAAAAAAAAAAAAAAAAAAAAAAAAAAAAAAAAAAAAAAAAAAAAAA
>NW_013574688.1:2823-3010 GCF_000499745.2 Eimeria mitis | reverse complement strand
AGCAGCAATCCTTGCAGCACCAGCAGTAGCAGCAGCAGCAGCAGCAGCAGCAGCAGCAGCAGCAGCAGCAGCAATTCATGTTGCCGCTCATAGGCAAGGGGGGGTATTAGAGTAGCTGTGTTTTTGTTTTAGGGTTTAGGGTTTAGGGTTTAGGGTTTATATTATAAAAGCTCCTAAACTTAAGCAA
>NW_013574688.1:2328-2794 GCF_000499745.2 Eimeria mitis | reverse complement strand
GCTGCTGCTGCTGCTGTTGCTGCTGTTGCTGTTGCTGCTGCTGTTGCTGCTGCTACTGTTGCGGCTGCTGCAGCTGCTGCTGCTGCAGTTGCTTCTTTTATTTTCGATTGCTGTTGCTGCAGTTGCTGCTGCTGCTGCTGCTGCTGCTGCTGTTGCTGGTTCTTCTGTCGCTGCTGCTGCTGTTGTTGCTGCTGCTGCTGTTGCTGCTGCTGCAGTTGCTGCAGCAGCAGCAGCAATATGCATATATCGGCTAACTATCAAATATAATATATTTAATACACAAATATTTATCTATACAACACAAACATATGTAAATATAAAAATATATAAATATGTACATATATAAATATATAGGTGTATAAATATATAAATATATAAATATATAAATATGTAAACATGTAAATATATAAACATATAAATATAAACACATATGAATACAGAAATATATAAATATACAAATATATAG
>NW_013574688.1:0-897 GCF_000499745.2 Eimeria mitis | reverse complement strand
GGTGCAACACCGGCGATACGCGAAGGATCGATGGAGAGCAGCAGCAGCAGCAGCAGCAGCAGCAGCAGCAACAGCAGCAGCAGCAGCAGCAGCAGCAACAGAAGCATCAACGAAAACATACACAACAAGCCTACAGCAGCAGCAGCAGCAGCAGCAGCTGCAGCAGCAGCTGAGCAGCTGGAGGTCTCCTCTGCGGTGTCAGCTGCTGCTGCTGGGGGGGACGCGGGGGGAAGGAAACGCAGCTTTGCTGCAGCTCTCAATCCGTCTGCTGCTGCGCAGCAGCCGCTGCCGGCTGACCCTCAGACAGCAGCAGCAGCAGCAGCAGCTGCAGCAGCAGCAGCAGAAGGAAAAAGAATAAAGACAACTACTCGTTCTGTGTTTTCTCCCTCTATACATGTCAATGCACTGCAGCAACACGCAGCGGAGATAAACGAATATGAAGACAGATTCAACAGCAACGAGCAGCAGCAGCAGCAGCAGCAGCAGCAGCAGCAAGTAGTGCCTGCTGCAGCAGCTGAACCCGGTAAGGCTTGATTCGGGTGTATGTACAGCTGTTGCTGCTGCTGCTTTCTGTATATCTGTCTCTCTCTCGCTGCCTGCACGAGGGGGGCTGTGCTGCTGTTTTCTTTTTTATCTTTGTCTTGGGGCTTCGCTTCCTATGCATGCATGCTGTTGCTGCTGCTGCTGCTGCTGCTGCTGCTGCTGCTGCTGCTGCTGCTGCTGCTGCTGCTGTGTTCAGATGAAAAGGAGAAGACAGACGGCTCCCCTCGTCTTCTCCGTTTTTTTATTGGGGGAATTCCACAAGAAGTCGAGGAGGCCGTAAGACTGTATATATATATATATATATATGTATATATATAAATATAAATATATATATATATATATATATATATATAT
>NW_013574687.1:1610-2830 GCF_000499745.2 Eimeria mitis | reverse complement strand
TGCGCAAGGTCCCATGGGGCTGGAGGCTCGAGAAGTGTGCCACACAGGCTTCCACTACCTGCGTGCACCCGCAGACTCTAGAACAGCGGCTTGAGAACAGGCGAGTGCTGTATTGTCAACGTGTGTGCACCCACGCGCTATAAAACATACGAATTGGCCATCAGGAGACAATCGATGAATCCGTGGAGCAGTCGACAACGGTGAAGACTACCAACAACGGCCATAACCAGGAAGAACCCTGAGAACGGCGCACCAGTATGGCTGCAACCGCTCACAAACCATCGCAAAACTGGCTCTCAAACGCAAGGCACCGCATCATTGGCGAGGCGTCTCCACAGCGCCACTACGCTGACGCATGCACAGTTCCAAATTTCCGTATGGGTTAAGCATCTCAACGAATATGTCCGACTGCATGGTGACAAAACCTGGGATGATAATTGGATACACGAAGCAGGAAATGGCACATACAACTGCTGGTAATGTGAAAATACGTTGTGCGTACGAATCTGCATTAAAAGGCGTCGCCCTGTCACGGCGAAGCTTCGAAGCCAACGGCTCCCTCCGCCACACCAGCAAATGCTGTCACGAGTTCACAAGGAGACAACTTACCAGCTGTGGATGAGTCGTTTTCTGCCACGCATTATACAGTCCACGTGTAAACAGTGCGCGCGCGCAGATAAATGCTTCGTTGAATGGCAACTCCACCGGGCCCATGCGGTTCAAATGTTCCTCTGCAAAGCGTGTCTTGACTGGAGGAACGTACCCGTGCTAACCCGGAGAGGAACTGCTGTTCAGGTAGGCAACGATGCACATTCACACAAATACTGCGGAGCAGACGCCAAATCAACGGCGAGTAGCTGGCGGATGCGTCACTTTCAGTGGATGTACCGATTCGACGTAGTGGATCACGCGAGTGAGCTGGGAAACTTTATCAAGTTTTTCTCCGTAAAAGCGTTGTTGGAGATGATTGCCGAGCTGAGAATACAAAAGAAGCTGTACTTGCTTCCTGTTCGCTGGGAGAATGATAGCGACGCGGAAAGCTAGTGAAACGGCGTTTTTGCATGCGCAAGCAAACGTCTCCAGCTGCCACACAAATGGAGTTTTCGCAACATCTTCGTTCCGTCAGCAGGTCAACACCGTTGTAGATACAATGACTATTGTTGCTTTTCACGTCTGCATGTGGCAAATGAACCCGCCACAAATTTTGGTTCAGAATAACA
>NW_013574687.1:0-1526 GCF_000499745.2 Eimeria mitis | reverse complement strand
GATACGAGCCAGATGCGTCCGGCTGCCGCAGCTCCTTATAGCAATACACTGAATCATATCCCGCCTCACCACTGGGTAAGTGAAGCGATTCAGAGGTACTTCGCCGCTAGTAAATTCAATGGAATGCAGTTAAGCATATTCGACAGGTCTGCAGAACTCTCACAGAAGTGATGCCGCAACAACGGCAATCGCGACTTCCCTGTCACACAAAGAGAACAATTGTTCCGTCAGCTATTTTGCCTGACAAGTGTTTTTTGTTTGCCTCTTTGCCCTGCACCCCGTTGCATCCTACCCTGGTGCAGTAGGTAGTTAAGGTTCATCAGAAGCCCATACCTCAGATAAAACCAATCATATACGAGTAGACAAACATTGCGGCAACTGTGGCTGATACTACAAAGAGCTAGACCGCATTCCCGAAAATGGAGTAGCATTCAGCGTGCCTTGGAGCAACATACACGAAAGGAATCGCAAATGCAACATGCAATTGGCTGGGGTCAGACCACCATTTGAGGCTGAATAGATATGCGTGCTGCGACGCGACCCGCCAGCAACATGAGTACCATGTGCATGGCACAGAACTAATCAGCGTACAGCCCCTACATAATCCCCTGGCCCACTTTTTGAGCGTTGTTGTACGCGTCAAAAATACTAGTAACCGAGTCACTTTGTGCCACATACCTTTTGCCTTCGTGACGCCTCGAAAATCTATGACTACCCTGCCCCTAAAGCCACCATACATCCTGAAGCGGCAGCACAACCCAACCAGGATACGCTGCATACGATAAAATATGATATCCAGGAATATGCCCGAATTCAATGTTGATGCCTTATAGACGCCGTAAGTACATGTTGTGCACAAAATGCAATTGTCGTTGCGACGTCCTGACCACCCGCGAGGCTCCAGAATTAAGAAAGCTGCAACCACGCATTTGTGTAAATGCACGCCCGATGCTTCCTGCATTCTGTGAAACAAGGAACAAGCGGATGACAATGCCGCTGTGTGCTCATCCCTCACAATTCGGATGAATCATCGTCAAGGTAACCGCACTCCAGCTCTTCCTTTGGGCGGATCTGCACTAGATGCTGCTACAAGATGCCTTCATGCAGAGTATATGACACAACATACGAGCTACGTGGGACGTCACACACACATGTGGACGGAAAATCAACGGAACAAATTGTGTATAGCGACAGAAACCGGATGCAAAATATGGTTTGAGGACAGTCTCCAACAGGCACATTCGGCACCAACATTCTTACGGCCGGCAAAGGATGGTCTCTGCTGGACAGTTTGATACGAGCCTTCGACACACAGTTCCAAAACACCAACTCATACCTGCACAAGTGTCAACCCTACCACTTGACCTGCAGAATGGCGGCGACAAAATTCATCTGCCTTCACATATTGTGCCGCTCTGATATATCCGTTCTGCGGTGAAGAGATATCGGCTGTAACAAAAATAGTTAAAGCGCAGGAAACTCGTACAGGCCTACCACCACGTTTGGTCCTACTATACGGGCTATCC
>NW_013574686.1:2500-2831 GCF_000499745.2 Eimeria mitis | reverse complement strand
TGCTGCTGCTGCTGCTGTTGCTGCTGTTGCTGCTGCTGCTGCTGTTGCTGCTGCTGCTGCTGCTGCTGTTTCTCCTCCTCTACTCATGCTGCCGCTCTTGCTCCTGCTGCTCCTGCTCCTGTTGCTGCTCCCACTGCTGCTGCTGCTGCTGCTGCTGCTCCCGCTGCTGCTCCTGCTCCTGTTGCTGCTGCTGCTGCTGCTGCTGCTGCTGCTGCTGCTGCTGCTGCTGCAGACAAAGATATATTCTAGTTCTTGCAACGGCGAAATTTGCTGCTGGAATTTAAATAACAAAACTTGTACAGCCAAATTCACTCCGCATCAAGGATTTGTC
>NW_013574686.1:2137-2234 GCF_000499745.2 Eimeria mitis | reverse complement strand
TATATTTATATTATATTATATTATATTATATTATATTATATTATATTATATTATATTATATTATATTATAAACTCTCTCCCCCTCCCTCTCTCTCTC
>NW_013574686.1:1256-2053 GCF_000499745.2 Eimeria mitis | reverse complement strand
ATATATATATATATATATATATATATATAAAACTAAATAAACAAATAAATAAATAAACATTTGCGGTGTCTGCGTATACACCTCAGGCCTAGCAGTATCACCGCAAGATGCATTTCTTTTATCTGGGGGAGACGATAAAAAAATAAAACAGTTTAGGATTCCTTCTTTTTGTAGTTTTAGTTTACTAGATATAGAACAAGAAGAAAATATAAATAAAGATAAAGGTATTATACACCAAATAAACACCGATCAAGTCCTTAATACAAGAGCTATCGATACACAAGTATGTATGCCCGAGGGTTTAGGGTTTAGGGTTTAGGGTTTAGGGTTTGGGGTTTGGGGGTTAGGGTTTAGGGTTTAGGGTTTAGGGTTTGGGGGTTAGGGTTTAGGGTTTAGGGTTTAGAGAGCGAAATTCACAGGGCTTAGGGAGCAGGAGGGTAGGGGCTTCAGCTGGGGTTGAGATTGCAAGGGTTTAGGGTTTTCTAGGGTTTAGGGTTTTCTAGGGTTTAGGGTTTTCTAGGGTTTAGGGTTTAGGGTTTAGGGTTTAGGGTTTTGTGTGCAGCCTGTGAACGTCTTCATGACGGACTCAGCAGTGACCAGCCTCGACTACCACTGGAAACGCCACCTCTTTGGTAAACCCTAAACCCTAAACCCTAAACCCTAAACCCTAGAAAACCCTAAACCCTAAACCCTCAGATCTTAATGTGTATGTATAAAGTATTTATGTGTTATTGTGTATTCTTTTATCTCCCCTTTTCCCGTATTAAATCCAACATCTATAACCTATAACCTATAAC
>NW_013574685.1:665-1084 GCF_000499745.2 Eimeria mitis | reverse complement strand
TTTTTTTTTTTTTTTTTTTTTTTTTTTTTTTTTTTTTTTTTATTTTTTATTTTCTTTGTTTTTTATTTCTTCTGTTTCTTAGTTATATCAATCTGCTGCGGCCTTCATACAGCACAAATACCCCAACAGCAGCAGCAACAACAACAGCAGCAACAGCAACAGCAACAGCAGCAGCAGCAGCAACAGCAGCAACAGCAGCAGCAGCAGCAGCAGCAACAACAGCAGCAGCAGCAGCAGCAGCAGCAGCAGTACGGTGGTTGTAGCTGTGCTGCACCTCGCTAGCAGCAGCCGATGGCTGTATGGGTTGTTTGTCTCTAACAAAACAAAAAAAAAACAAAAAATAAAAAATAAATAAATAAATAAATAAATAAAATAAATAAATTTATTAATTTATTGTTTTTATGCTGCACAGCAGCAGC
>NW_013574685.1:402-654 GCF_000499745.2 Eimeria mitis | reverse complement strand
GGGGGGGGGGGGGCCCCCGCAGCAGCGTTTGGGGGCCCCTGTTGTTGTTTTGTTTTATATATATTTGTTTTATTTTTATTTTTATAAATAAATTAATATTTTTGTTTTTTTATTTTATTTTTGCTGTGCAGAAACACACGGGGCCCCCTGCCTCTTCTTCTCTGTTTCAGTATATCACCCTAAACCCTAAACCCTAAACCCTAAACCCTAAACCCTAAACCCTCGTTGAAACCCCCACATTGCAGCCCCATG
>NW_013574685.1:0-381 GCF_000499745.2 Eimeria mitis | reverse complement strand
CTCGTCGTGGGGGGCCCCCAGATCTCTCTGTTTCCCGCAAGAGGGTATGGGGGGGGGGGGCCCCCAGCTTACTAGGTCAAGCACTAGCATCAGCACAAAGAACAAACCCTAATTCTTTTTCTTTTTCTCCTTCTGCTGCAACAAGGAGACAAACCCTAAACCCTTTTTCTTCTCGCAAAGTATCTACACACAGAACACGATCCCGATCCCGCTCCCTAGACTTCTCTTTATACAGCAGCAGAAGGGTACAGCAGCAGCAGCAGCAGCAGCAGCAGCAGCAGCAGGATGAGGAGGAGGAGGATTATGATGAGGGTATGGGGGGGGCCCCCAGGGGGGGGGGCCCCCGGGGGGCCCCCAGGGGGGCCCCCAGGGGGGCCCCCC
>NW_013574684.1:0-868 GCF_000499745.2 Eimeria mitis | reverse complement strand
AAAAAAATTTTTTTTTTTTTTTTTTTTTTTTTTTTTTTTTTTTTTTTTTTTTTTTTTTGTTGCAGCCATCAGCAGCAGCACTGGAGCGTCTATCTGCTGCAGCAGCAAACGCGAAAAAGAGAAAAAGTTTATTTTCTCGGCGGCGTTTGTTTAATGAGGAGGATGATGTTAGTTATATTAACGAAAGAAATAGAATATTTAATAATAAATTAGAAAGAAGCTTTGATACTAGAGAAATAAAACAAAACCTAGAAAGAGGGACGGCTCTATAAAATATATATTTATTTATTTATTTATTTATTTATTTATTTATTTCTCTTTTTTTTTATCTTTGTATCTCTCTCTCATCTTATATATTTATAAAAAAAACGAAAGAAATAGAATATTTAATAATAAATTAGAAAGAAGCTTTGATACGAGAGAAATAAAACAAAACCTAGAAAGAGGTACTGCTTTATAAAATATATATTTATTTATTTATTTATTTATTTATTTATTTTATTTATTTATTTATTTATTTATTTCTCTTTTTTTCTCTCTCTCATCTTATATATTTATAAAAAAACGAAAAAAATAATAAATTAGAAAGAAGCTTTGATACGAGAGAAATAAAACAAAACCTAGAAAGAGGGACGGCCCTATAAACATTTATTTATTTATTTATTTATTTATTTATTTGTTTGTTTGTTTATTTATTTATTTATTTATTTATTTTCTTTTTTTTTCTCTTTTTATTTCTCTCTCATCTTATATATTTATTAAAAAACGAAAAAAATAAAATATTTTATAAGAAAATAGAAATAAGCGTTTATATATACATATATATATATATATATATATATATATATATATATATATATATATATAT
>NW_013574683.1:574-2922 GCF_000499745.2 Eimeria mitis | reverse complement strand
TGTCAAACCCCCCCACATCTACTTCAATACGGCGGCTGACCGTTTCCCTCCGCCGCACCAATATAGATAATAATATATACACGCGTATATTATTGGTTTTTAAGGATGCTCGAAAGAAGTAAAACGCACATCTGCTATCTCGGGTACATCGAAAAGCTCGTGGGGGTCGAGTTCTCCATTTTGGTTTGTGTCCAGGGCGCGGAACCGCTTGTACAACTTTTTGATGTCGCGCTCACTAAAGTTGGCGGCCTGGACGAGGTCCTTCTGCTCCTGGGGGCTCAGCTGTCCCTGAGCGTTGCTGCAGACAAATTGCAGGAAATGCTGCAACGGGCGGAATGCGCTCCTGCAGCAACTGCGCGGGGGTTCACCGCGAATACAGAGGAAGTGAGGGGGTACAGCTGACAAACTGCATTGTGGGCCTTCACTCACCCCATGGTGATGGGGTTCCTTAGGAGACGGAAGGGGAGTTGCACACCAAAGACGGAGCAGATGCCTCGGAGTCAATTTCCTGCAGTGCTGCCGCAGCTCTGCCCAGCAAAGCTCTCTCAGCTCTCCACTTGAACTCTGTGAACGGCAGACTACTCTGTCACTACCAAATGCGTTGTGACAGAGCACTGCGTTTGAAGCCTTCCTTGTCGTTGGACCTGTGTTTGAGGAGAGCAAGGCCCCCGCGTACGTACAGCGTGTCCTGTTGACCTGCAAAACCTGCTGCGGCGGATCGCCACATCGACTGCTGCTGCGTTGCAGTGCATACGCCACCAGTCTAGAAAGCCCGTCTCTGCAGAGTCCTCCAATGGGGCTGGAAAGGGAATGGGGGCGGGGCAGCGGCAGCAGCAGCGGCAGCAGCAGCGGCAGCAGCAGCAGGACCACCACGCAGTGGAGCGCAGGCGGGGGATGAATTCAGCAAGACTGCGAGATTCCCGAGACAAAAAGGCGAGTCGAGGTGTTCCCCAGAACTGAGGCGCCCCGTTGCGCTCTGCCTGTGCATGCACAGATTCCGCCGCAGACGCCCAGTAGCAACCGAGCGAATGGCCTGCCGCTGCTGCCGTCGCGAACAGGCGGAAGTCTCAGAGATCTGCAGAGGACGTGAGCCGACAGAAACGTAAAAAAAGACAAATCTGTCAGCAGCTGTCCAAGCAGCCTCCACGGCGTGCCACTATACAGGACAGCAGGGCGCCGCCGGTGGAGTTCGTTTGTTGCGCAGGAGTCGCAACGCAGCAAGACAAACGGAGGGGTGTAGAGGCAGATTCGATATACAAACAACTGAATTCAATCAATATAATTCAGCTTGCTCTTTTAAGCCCAACTCCACCCAGAGCAACGGCAGCCGCAAGAGCAACACTAACAGCAGCCGCCTGGAAGCGCAGTGGTACGGCTACTACTACAGGGAGGCAGCGATTGTGTAGGGCACAGGCACTACAATGGATCTCAAGTGGAACCTTCGGAGACCTAGTTAGCTGAAAGCAAATAATTATAATGCTCATATAGATAAGTTGTATTGCTTTAGATAGAAAATTAAGATAACCAAGCCAAGAATGCTCGGCAGCCACACCGGGTTGCAGTTGGCTGTGTGACTGGTGCTGCGGTTGGGACACTGACTCACTGCACAGAGATTTCCTTTTTTTAGATTATTGGACTCGAATATGTTCTAGAGACCATTATTTTATTATTTAGGTTAATATAGTGGTAGTATGCAGTATTTAGAGCACACCCATGGAGTGTGCACCAAATTAGGTATCCCTAGGAACGTAAGTCACCGTGAGTCCGCTGCTCACTACAGATTACTACAGATTGTACTGCTGGCATTCCAGCAGCGCCTGCTCCGAGCAGGAGAAAGGACTGGGATCAACCCTTTAAATTGTAAATATAATTCTAATGAATTATTTAACGAGCTACGCTCACCAGGTTTATGCTGCCTGCAACTCTGTGGGCTCGTATCCAGGAAGAGGTCAGTATGTCTGCTGCAAGCGGCGACTCGGCGAGCTCACCGCTGTAGAGAAGAAGAAGCAACACTTCTTACTTTTGAACTGATGGTCTGACTAATTTAATGCAGTGGCAAATGTGGATTGTATCTGGAGGCCCTAGCCCAGTCACTGTGAACCCGTAGGAGCTAGCTGGGTATAACGACGAGTAAACGAATATGTGCCATGGTCTGTCTACAGCTGCCTTTATGCATACTTCTACCTGAAGGCTGACTTACTGAGGGCCAAGTGTGCTTTTAACAGTTCACTACAGTGCTTGTGCATGCAGCTACATGTGCTCGTGGGGTTGCCTCGCAGCAGGAGTTGCAGCGCGGTACGTTGCAGCTACACCTTGTGACAGAATCTGCATCTTCTCCGCATCATCAT
>NW_013574683.1:0-474 GCF_000499745.2 Eimeria mitis | reverse complement strand
GTGTGCTTTTAACAGTTCACTACAGTGCTTGTGCATGCAGCTACATGTGCTCGTGGGGTTGCCTCGCAGCCGGAGTTGCAGTGCGGTACGTTGCAGCTACACCTTGTGACAGAATCTGCATCTTCTCCGCATCATCAGCCCCGCAAGCTTGGGCCACTGTTCTGAGGCCCCCAGGAAATTGGAGTGGAATTCGTCAGCTGCTGTAAGGAACACCTATACTAACCCCACTTCGTCTCTATTAGGTTACCCTGTGCTACGAGGTTCGGGAACTCCCCCGCGATACACATACAAGCGATATTAATCTAACGTTGCAATCAGGGCATTGAGGCTATCTTTGCTGCCTGAATGCCTCATTCAAAGGCGTTCCAATCAGAATGTCCCCAAATGCTTATATACATATATATATACATATATACATATATATATATATATATATATATATATATATATACATATATATATATATATATATAT
>NW_013574682.1:1686-2832 GCF_000499745.2 Eimeria mitis | reverse complement strand
GGATAGCCCGTATAGTAGGACCAAACGTGGTGGTAGGCCTGTACGAGTTTCCTGCGCTTTAACTATTTTTTTTACCGCCGATATCTCTTCACCGCAAAACGGATATATCAGAGTGACATAATATGTGAAGGCAGATGAATTTCGTCGCCGCCATTCTGCAGGTCGAGTGGTAGGGTTGACACTTGTGCAGGTATGAGTTGGTGTTTTGGAACTGTGTGTCGAAGGCTCGTATCAAACTGTCCAGCAGAGACCATCCTTTGCCGGCCGTAAGAATGTTGGTGCCGAATGTGCCTGTTGGAGACTGTCCTCAAACCATCTTTTGCATCCAGTTTCTGTCGCTATACACAAGATGTTCCGTTGATTTTCCGTCCACATGTGTGTGTGACGTCCCACGTAGCTCGTATGTTGTGTCATATACTCTGCATGAAGGCATCTTGTAGCAGCATCTAGTGCAGATCCGCCCAAAGGAAGAGCTGGAGTGCGGTTACCTTGACGATGATTCATCCGAATTGTGAGGGATGAGCACACAGCGGCATTGTCATCCGCTTGTTCCTTGTTTCACAGAATGCAGGAAGCATCGGGCGTGCATTTACACAAATGCGTGGTTGCAGCTTTCTTAATTCTGGAGCCTCGCGGGTGGTCAGGACGTCGCAACGACAATTGCATTTTGTGCAGAACATGTACTTACGGCGTGTATAAGGCATCAACATTGAATTCGGGCATATTCCTGGATATCATATTTTATCGTATGCAGCGTAACCTGGTTGGGTTGCGTTGCCGCTTCAGGATGTATGGTGGCTTTAGGGGCAGGGTAGTCATAGATTTTCGAGGCGTCACGAAGGCAAAAGGTATGTGGCACAAAGTGACTCGGTTACTAGTATTTTTGACGCGTACACCAACGCTCAAAAAGTGGGCCAGGGGATTATGTAGGGGCTGTACGCTGATTATTTCTGTGCCATGCGCATGGTACTCATGTTGCTGGCGGGTCGCGTCGCAGCACGCATATCTATTCAGCTTCAAATGGTGGTCTGACCCCAGCCAATTGCATGTTGCATTTGCGATTCCTCTTCGTGTATGTTGCTCCAAGGCACGCCGAATGCTACTCCATTTTCGGGAATGCGGTCTAGCTCTTTGTAGTATCAGCCG
>NW_013574682.1:0-1511 GCF_000499745.2 Eimeria mitis | reverse complement strand
TTGTGTGACAGGGAAGTCGCGATTGCCGTTGTTGCGGCATCACTTCTGTGAGAGTTCTGCAGACCTGTCGTATATGCTTAACTGCATTCCATTGAATTTACTAGCGGCGGAGTACCTCTGAATCGCTTCACTTACCCAGGGGTGAGGCGGGATATGATTCAGTGTATTGCTATAAGGAGCTGCGGCAGCCGGACGCATCTGGCTCGTATCAGGACGTGCGTATTTTGCCGTAAACCAATGAATAGAGGAGACGAGGAGAGCGGCGTTATCTGCACTGAGGGTGTTGCCACCCGAACGGCATGTTATTCTGAACCAAAATTTGTGGCGGGTTCATTTGCCACATGCAGACGTGAAACGCAACAATAGTCATTGTATCTACAACGGTGTTGACCTGCTGACGGAACGAAGATGTTGCGAAAATTCAATTTGTGTGGCAGCTGGAGACGTTTGCTTGCGCATGCAAAAACGCCGTTTCACAAGCTTTCCGCGTCGCTTTCATTCTCCCAGCGAACAGGAAGCAAGTACAGCTTCTTTTGTATTCTCAACTCGGCAATCATCTCCAACAACGCTTTTACGGAGAAAAACTTGATAAAATTTCCCAGCTCACTCGCGTGATCCACTACGTCGAATCGGTACATCCACTGAAAGTGACGCATCCGCCAGCTACTCGCCGTTGATTTGGCCTCTGCTCCGCAGTATTTGTGTGAATGCGCATCGTTGCCTACCTGCACAGCAGTTCCTCTCCGGGTTAGCACGGGTACGGTCCTGCAGCCAAGACACGCGTTGCAGAGTAACATTTGAACCGCATGGGCCCGGTAGGTTTGCCATTCAACGATACATTTATGTGCGAGCGCGCACTGTTTACACGTGGACTGTATAATGCGTGGCAGAAAACGACTCATCCACAGCTGGTACGTTGTGTCCTTGTGAACTCGTGATGGCATTTGCGGCTGTGGCGGAGAGAGCCGTTGGCTTCGAAGAGTCGCCGTGAGAGGGCGACGCCTTTTAATGCCAATTCGTACGCACAACGTATTTTCACATCACCAGCAGTTGTATGTGCCATTTCCTGCTTCATGTATCCAATTATCATCCCACGTTTTGTCACAATGCAATCGGACATATTCTTTGAGATGCTTAACCCATACGGAAATTGCATGTGTCACCGTAGTGGCGCAGTGGAGACGCCTCGCCAATGATGCGGTGTCTTGCGTTTGAGAGCCAGTTTTGCGATGGTTTGTGAGCGGCTGCAGCCATACTGGTGCGCCGTGCGCAGGGTCCTTCCTGGTTATGGCCGTTGTTGGTAGTCTTCACCGTTGTCGACTGCTCCACGGATTCATCGATTGTCTCCTGATGGCCAATTCGTATGTTTTATAGCGCGTGGGTGCACATACGTTGACAATACAGCACTCGCCTGTCCTCAAGCCGCTCTTCTAGAGTTTGGGGGTGCACGCAGGTAGTGGAAGCCTGTGTGGCACACTTCTCGAGCCTCCAGCCCCATGGGACCTTGCGCA
>NW_013574681.1:11078-11301 GCF_000499745.2 Eimeria mitis | reverse complement strand
CTGCGACTACGAATCAAACGGCACGGCGTCACCTCTGGCGCAGCCACCACTTCTCCTGTGCTGCCGCAGCGGCTGCTGCTGCTGCTGCTGCTGCTGCTGCTGCTGCTACTGCTGCTGCTGCTGCTGCTGCTGCTGACTTTGCGGCTCCCCACCACCCCAGGGACTCCTCCTGGAGCCCTTACACCATCTGGCCACTCTGCTGCATCTACTAAACCTGCTGCTG
>NW_013574681.1:10814-10978 GCF_000499745.2 Eimeria mitis | reverse complement strand
CAGCAGCAGCAGCAGCTTCTGCTGCAGCCGTTGCAGCTACAGAGTCTGCTGCATCAGCAGCAGCAGCAGCAGCAGCAGCAGCAGCAGCATCATCGTCTACACCGGTACCTGCTGCGATCCCTGTCTCTACCGTTCCATCCCCAGCAGCTGTTTCACTACTACCA
>NW_013574681.1:8252-10475 GCF_000499745.2 Eimeria mitis | reverse complement strand
CAGCAGCAGCAGCAGCTTCTGCTGCAGCCGTTGCAGCTACAGAGTCTGCTGCATCAGCAGCAGCAGCAGCCGCTTCTGTGGCTGCTCAACCCACCCATCTATAAACCGAGGAGATACAACACTCTCTCCTTCTTCTTCTGCAGCAGCAGCAGCAGCAGCTGCTGCTGCTGCTGCTGCTGCTGGGGGAGACACGGGGCCCTCTAGACAGGCTACGATTGCCTCCAGCAGCAAAGGAGACAAAGAAGACAGCAGCAGCTCCAGCAGCCGCAGCAGCGCGAGGGGGCCCACGCAGGGGGCCAGCAGACGAAAGAGAACACGATAAACACACAAATTCTGCTGCTTAGGGTCACCGCTGCTGCTGCTGCTGCTGCTGCTGCTGGTGCTTGCTGCTGCTGCTGCTGCTGCTTCGGCCAGCAGGCTGCTGCTGATAGAATCCGCCACCGACTGAATGCTGCTGCTCGTCTCCAGCTGCGGCAGCGCAGCAGCAGCAGCACGAAGCTCATCGAGGGTTTGGGGTGTCTGTACACTGTCGGCTATGCGAGCAGCAGAACCAAAAGACAAAGACAAACGCCACGGCCACCACCGGCGACGCCCGGGAACTGCTGCTGCTGCTGCTGCTCCTGCTGCTCCTGCTGCTGCTGATGCTGCTGATGCGCCTTCTTCTCGGATTCCTGCTGCTACTGCTGCTGCTGTTACTCCTGCTGACGATGGTGCAGATGCTGCAGCTGCTGCTGCTGCTGCTGCTGCAGCAGGGGCTGGGGGAACGATCACGCAGAACTCATTTGGGGCAGCAGCAGCAGCAGCAGCTGCAGCAGCAGCAGCAGCAGCAGTTGCTGTTTCTGCTGCTGCAGCCGCTTCATTCTGCTGCAGCAGCGGCTCTGTATCTGGGGACATCTGTAGAGGGAAGAAGACACCCGGTTGGGTGTTTGGCTGTTGCTGCTGCTGCTGCTGCTGCTGCTGCTGTTGCTGCTGTTGCTGCTGCTGCTGCTGCTGTGGCTGTGGCTTCGTCGGCGCTGCCGCATACCACCGGCAGCTGCAGCAGCTGCTGCAGTTTCTGCTGCTGCTGCAGCAGCTGCTGCAGCAGCAGCAGCTGCTGCAGCTGCACAGTGAGGCCTGAGGGCCCCAGTAAGACGGGTGGCGACCGCTATTGAGGCAGCATAGATCTTCCCCTTTCCCCTGCAGGGTTTAGGGTTTAGGGTTTAGGGTTTAGGGTTTAGGGGCGAGGGTTTAGGGTTTAGGGTTTAGGGTTTAGAGCTGCTGTGGGGGAGCGGCCGTCGGCGCTGCTGCTGAGACGATCCCCCGCGGGCTGCAGTCTTTTGCTGCTGTTGTTTGTCTTGGTGGTTGGAGACAAACAAATAAATAAAATTAATATATTTATACTACAAACAACACACATCATCCTCAGCAGCAGCAGCAGCTGCTGCAGCAGCAGCAGCAGCAGCAGCAGCGGCAGCCCCCTGTGGGGCCCACCGCTCGCCGCTGCCGACAGCAGGAGAACAGCAGCAGCAGCAGCAAGCCAGCAGCAGCAGCAGCAGCAGCAGCAAATCAAAGAAAGTATATTCATTCGTTTCCACTATAAACCCATAAGCCCAGGCTCTGGGGTGTACGTACACCCCACGGCCGCCCTCGAGCTACGGGCCTCAACAGCAACAGCAGCAGCAGCAGCAGCAGCAGCAGCAGCAGCAGCAGCAGCTTCACTCCTGCTGCTCTGTCTTTTGGGGCTTTATTGCATGCATCCATCACACATTGGAGGGGGACACAGAGAAGACCTGCAAACGCCTGAGGCAGCAAGCTGCTGCTGCTGCTGCTGTTGCTGCTGCTGCTGCGGTTGCTGCTGCTGCTGAACGAGGCTCGAGGACCGAGGGCTCAGGAGCAGAAGCAGCAGCGGGAGCGCTACGCAGTAGTAGCAGCAGCAGCTGCTGCTGCTCCCGCTGCAGCAGCAACTGAGCGGACACCACAAGAAGCAGCAGCAGAACTGCAGCAAGGGGAGGCGAGCGGCCTGCTGTATCGACAGAACAGCAGCAACAACACACGCAGCAGCAGCAGCAACCGCAGTAGCAACTGCAGCAGCAGCAGCAGCAGCAGCAGCAACAGCAGCAGCAGCAGCAGCAGCAGCAGCAGCAAAGTTTTGTATACAAATGAGCGGCCGAGAACCTTCGTCTTCGTTTTTCTTTGCCTTTTGCTTCAGGCCCCCCAGCAGCAGCAACTCAACACCCGCCGGTT
>NW_013574681.1:7470-7989 GCF_000499745.2 Eimeria mitis | reverse complement strand
GCTTCAGGCCCCCCAGCAGCAGCAACTCAACACCCGCCGGTTGCTGCTGCTGAGGTAGCTCCAGCTGCTGTTTCTGTTGCTGTCTGCTGCTCTGTACAGGGGCTGATGGGGCCTACAGCAGCAGCAGCAATGCGGGTATCCCGCCTGCTGCGGCCTCGGGCTGCACTCAATCGCCCGCTGCAGCTGCTGCTGCTGCTGCCGTTGCTGCTGCTGCTGCTGCTGCTGCTGCTGGATCTCGGTGTGCAGCACAGCGTTGCGTTTGTGCTGCGGCCTCCTCCCCCCCAGCAGCTTTCTTTTTTCCCGCTGCAGCAGGCAGCAGCAGGACAGCAGCAGCGCAGCAGCAAAGCTGCTGCCGTCAGTCGCCCCCCTCAACACGTTGCTGCTGCTGCTGCTGCTGCTGCAGTGCAGCAGATACAAACAACGCGCTTCCGCCGGTTGCTGCAGCAGCAGCAGCCGCTCAGCCTGCAGCAGCAGCAGCAGCAGCAGCAGCAGCAGCAGGAGCGGCAGGGGTTGACGCGG
>NW_013574681.1:3492-7212 GCF_000499745.2 Eimeria mitis | reverse complement strand
GCCTGCTGCGGCCTCGGGCTGCACTCAATCGCCCGCTGCAGCTGCTGCTGCTGCTGCCGTTGCTGCTGCTTTTGACGATGAGATGGAGGCAGCAGAAGACATATTGGAGCTGCAGCAGCAAGGAGACGATGATGCAGCAGCAGCAGCAGCAGGAAGCACAAGACACAGCAGCAGCAGCAGCAGCAGCAGCAGCAGCGACGACTTCTTTGACGCTGAGACAGCAGATGAAGAGGAAGCAGCTAGCGGCAGTTTGCTGCTCTCCCGAGCAGCAGCAGCAGCAGCAGATTACGATGACCATGGAGACGAAGCAGCAGCAGCAGCAGCAGATGACGGCGACGAAGCAGCAGCAGCAGCAGCAGCAGACAGTGCTGACGATGCAGCAGAAACAGGAGAGGGAGAGTTCTCCGCATATATGGACGAAGACTCCGACGCAGCAGCAGCAGCAGCAGCAGCAGGAGTAGCAGACTCAGCAGCAGAAGAACAAGATGAACCAGCAGCAGCAGCAGCAGCAGCAGCAGCAGCAGGAGGACCAGACGAACAGGACTGGCTGTCTCCTCCCCCTACAGCAACACAAGCAGCACACCGAGCGGTGCTGCGTCGGCTGCAGCAGCAGCGATCTACGCCTGAGGCAGCGCGCTGGCGGGTGCTGGTGAGAGCAGCAGCAGCAGCAGCAGAAGCAAAAGAAAAAACAGAAATAGAACAAAGACACGAGAGGGAGGGGCTGCCCCCCCCCCACGCCCGCACCGTCGATCAGCTCCCCGTCAAAGCCATCACCATTGACGGAGACACCATTCTATACAGACAGGTACGCTCACACACATACAGCTAGCTAGCTAGATAGCTAGCTAGCTAGCTGGGTAGATGGCTAGCTGGGTAGATAGCTAGCTAGCTAGCTGGCTAGCTAGCTGGCTAGCTAGCTGGGTAGATAGCTAGCTAGCTGGCTGGGTAGCTAGCTGGGCAGATAGCTAGCTAGCTAGCTGGGTAGATAGCTAGCTAGCTAGCTGGGTAGATGGCTAGCTGGGTAGCTAGCTAGCTAGCTGGGTAGATAGCTAGGGAATGTCATACATAGCGAACTAGCCTGCCAAACAGCTAGCTAGCTAGCTAGCTAGCTAGCTAACTAGCTAGCTAGCTAGCTAGCTAGGTGTAGATGGCTAGCTAGCTAGCTAGCTAGCCATCCAGCGGCATGCATAAACAGTTACTTAGCTAGCTAGTTTCTTTCTTTCTCAACTTTATTTACTTCATTGATTTCTTCATTTATACATTTATTAATTTATATTAATTTATATATTTATATTTATTTATTTATTTATATTTATTTATATTTATTTATATTTATTTATATTTATATATATGTGTATACAGGCGCTGGACTCGTCGCCTATGTTCATTGACGAGGAGACCTTTGAGCGAATCAAAAGACAGTGGAAAGACAACCCAGAAGAACTCAAACGCATGCAAAAAGGTACGCTGCTGCTGCTGCTGCTGCTGCTGCTGCTGCTGCTGCTGCTGCTGCTGGTGTTGCTGCTGCTGCTGCTGGTGTTGGTGTTGCTGCTGTTGCTGCTGGTGGTGGTGGTGCTGCTGGTGTTGCTGCTGTTGCTGGTGGTGGTGGTGGTGGTAGTGTTTCTGTTGCTGCTGCTGTTGCTGTTGCTGCTGCCGTTTCTATTGCTTGCTGGTTGTACTGCTGCTGCTGCTGCTTCTGCTGCTTCTATCTCTGCTGCTGCTGCTGCTATTGCTGCTGCTGATAGATGTAACAGCACCAGCTGCTGCTGCTGAAGTGTGCACTGCAGCAGCAGCAGCAGCAGCAGCATTCGCTCCTGCATGTGCCCCCGCATGAGCAGCAGCAACAGCAGCAGCAGCAGCAGCAGCAGCAGCCGCAGGAGCAGCAGCAGCAGCAGCAGCAGTTTGTTGCGTGTGTGGGGTGTGGGGTGTCTGCGCATACACCGCAGAAGACAAGGCCAAGTACGGGATCGCCGACTCCGTCCCCGACGAGGATTGGATCCCCATCAAGCGAGACCTCCCCCAGGGCCGTCTCGTTCTCTCTCACGGCCTCATACGTACCCCACAAACCCTAAACCCTAAACCCTAAACCCTAAACCCTAAACCCTTGAAACACTACTCTACTAAACCCTCAAAAACCCTAAACAACAAACCCTCAAAGCTAGCGGGATCGAGAGATGCCAGCTGGTAACTCGTAGCTCTTCTGCTTGCGGAGACTCTTGATGATAAAAAAAATTAGGGTTTAGGGTTTAGGGTTTAGGGTTTAGGGTTTAGGGTTTAGGGTTTGTGTGTGTAGCGGTGAACGTGACGACGGCTGAGGCTGGCTTTGACTATGTGGAGACTTACTACGACCCCAAGCGAGACTACACGTGGTCATACAAGCGCTACAACCCATACAAACTCGTAAACCCTAAACCCTAAACCCTAAACCCTAAACCCTAAACCCTTGAATACACCCTAAACCCTAAACCCTAAACCCGAAACGCTTTCGCTGTTCTAGGGAGATTCACGGACCTCTTGACGGTCGATGCGCATGAGGGTTTAAACCCAAGGGTTTAGGGGTGGAGTGTCTAGCCAGGGTTTAGGGTTTAGGGTTTAGGGTTTACGTGTATAGCCTTGGCGTTGATATATATGTTTTGTGAGTTCAGTGTCAGACCTTCCCCTTAATATTTTAGTGTTTAGCATCTAGCATCTAGTGTTTAGTGTTTAGTGTTTAGGGTTTAGGGTTTAGGGTTTAGGGTTTAGGGTTTAGGGTTTGCATGCAGCCAGGGTCTGGTGAGCCTGAGGAGGAGGTTGGGGTGTCTCCGTCGTACCGCTTAGAGACAGATGAGGACCGCCGCTACTACCTGGAGGAGACAAACCCTCCCCCCAGGGAGAAAGACGATGGCGTGGCCAGACAAGCCACCATGGCTGAAGAAATGATTGCGGGTTAGGGTTTAGGGTTTAGGGTTTACGGGTTAGGGGTTAGGGGTTAGGGGTTAGGGGTTAGGGGTTGGGTGTTGGGGGTTAGGGGTTAGGGGTTAGGGGTTAGGGGGTAGGGGTTAGGGTTTAGGGGTTAGGGGTTAGGGTTTAGGGGTTAGGGGTTAGGGTTTAGGGGTTAGGGAATTAGGGTTTGTTTTTTGGGGGATATTGGTTTTGGTTTTTGTATTGTTAGGGTTTAGGGTTTAGGGTTTAGGGTCTTTGTCTCTGTCTCCTCTGTCTTCGTCTTTATCTATGTTTTTGTCTCCGTCTTTGCTTTTGTTTGTCTCTTTCTCTGTCTTTGTGTCTGTCCCTATCTCTGTCTCTGTCTCGATCTGTATCTCTGTCTGTGTCTTTGTCTTTGCCTTTGTCTTTGTCCTTGTCTGTGTCTGCATCGTTGTCTTTGTCTTTTTGTCTTCGTCTTTGTCTTTGTCTTTGTCTTTTTGTCTGTGTCTGTGTCTTTGTCTTGTGTCTCCTTTATATATATATATAGATAAATATATAAATATATATATTTATCTGTCTCCTTTTGTATTTATCTGTCTCCTTTGTCTGTCTCCTTTCTCTCTATGCTTTGTCTATCTCTTTCATCTGTCTCCTTTCTCTGTCTCCTCTCTCTCTCCTCTTATTATTATCTATCTCCCTTTATTTTTATATATATCTTTATTTTTATTTGTCTCTTTTTATTTTTATTTGTCTCTTTTTATTTTTATCTGTCTCCTTTATCTGTCTCTCTCAATATATATTATAACTTTATTAGATGTT
>NW_013574681.1:2703-2930 GCF_000499745.2 Eimeria mitis | reverse complement strand
GCAGCAGCAGCAGCAGCAGCAGCAGCAGCAGCAGCAGCAGCAGCAGCAGCAGGGGAAACAAAACACAAATACAACAAACAATATAAGCAGCTTAAATACTAAACATCATATCTTCTACGCCGGCTACACACAGCAACAGCAAATACATGCATCGCAGCAGCAGCAGCAGCAGCAGCAGCAGCAGCAGCAACAGCAACAGCAGCAGCAGCAGCAGCAGGACGATACAG
>NW_013574681.1:785-2603 GCF_000499745.2 Eimeria mitis | reverse complement strand
TAAATACTAAACATCATATCTTCTACGCCGGCTACACACAGCAACAGCAAATACATGCATCGCAGCAGCAACAGCAGCAGCAACAGCAGCAGCAGCAGCAACAGCAGCAGCAGCAGCAGCAGCAGCAGGACGATACAACAACCTCTTTTTCTTTTACTCTTCCTTTGATAGGGGAGCCTGGCGAGCTGGTGCCTCCTCCTCCTCCCCCTGCTCGTGCAGGGGGCCCCTTTCTAGACCCTTCTGGGGGCCCCCCCCCTGGGGGCCCCCTCCTTGGGGGGGCCCCTGGCCCCCCCCCTGTGGGAACCCCTGTGGGGGCCCCTGGGGTGGCCCCTGGGGGGGCCCCTGGGGGGGCCCCCCCTGGGGGGGCCCCTGGGGTGGCCCCTGGGGGGGCCCCTGGGGGGGCCCCCGGGGGGTCCCCTGGGGGGGCCCCTGGGGGGGCCCCTGTGGGGGCCCCTGGGGGTTCCCCTGTGGGCCCCCCGCTGAGCAGCATGGAGGCGTATCACCGTCAGTACTGCCACGTGTCTTTGCCTGTATCTACCGGTTGTTTGTCTCCGAAGGTGTATTTGCCTGGGGGCCGGTTGCCAGCTGTGCCTGCTGTGTGTCGGTGGGGGCGAGAGAAGGTGTCTCCTTTTGGGGGCGAAGTGTCTCCTTTTCCCGTGGTGTATAGACAGCTGGGGCAGAGCGATTTGTTTGTTTCTGAGGTGGGGGTGGGTACTATGTTTATGGGGGGCCCCCAGGGGCCCCCAGGAGGAGAAGGTAATTATAATGATGCAAAAGACCTATTGTCTTATGCTGTTGATGTGTGGGGTGTAAACTTTATAGATACAGCACAAATATATCCTTTGCCTGTCTCCCTATACACCTGGGGGAGAGCTGAGGAGACAGTTGGGGACTGGCTAGCAGCAAGAGACAGCAGCAGCAGACAGCAGCTCGTTCTTGCTGCTACTGTTCCAGGCAGCAGCAACAAACTCTCCTTTCTTAGACAACGTAAACAAAATACTAACCAGTATGTTCTCCTGCTGCTGCTGCTGCTGCTGCTGATGCTGCTGCTGCTGCTGATGCTGCTGCTGCTGTTGCTGTTGCTGCTGCTGTTGCTTTTGTCGCTGCTGCTGGTGTTCCTACTGCTGCTGTTGTTGTTGCTGCTGCTGGTGTTACGGCTGTTGTTGTGCTGCTGCTGTTGCTGCTGCTTCTGTTGTGGCTGCTGTTGTTGCTGCTGCTGCTGATTGTCGCCGATCCATTGGCTGTTGCAGCAGCAGCAGCAGCAGCAGCTGCTGCTGCTGCTGCTGCACTTGTTTGGTGTTGCAGTTGCATTTGCTGCTGCTGTATCTGTTTTTGCATGAGCTGCTTCCCCAGCTGTCACTGTTGCTGCTGCTGCTGCTGCTGCTGCTGTTGTTGTTGTTGCTGCTGCTGCTGCTGTTGCTGCTGCTGCTGCTGCTGCTGCTGGTGCTGCTGCTGCAGTTTGTATTTATCTAAGGAGGAGATAGTTGCTGCTGCTGAGGGCAGCATGAAGCGGCTGAGGGTTTCTTACATTGATCTGCTGCAGCTGCACTGGCCAGCTCGCTATACACCGCAGCAGGAGACAGGAGACAGTAAAGATGTTCTCTTTGATATACCCGTAAACCCTAAACCCTCATAAACCCTAAACCCTAATAAACACTAAACCCTAATAAACCCTAAACCCTAATAAACACTAAACCCTAATAAACCCTAAACCCTAATAAACCCTAAGCCCTAATAAACTCTTAAAGCTAATAAAACATAAACCCTAATAAAACCTAAACCCTAATAAAACGTAAACCCTATACCCTAATAAACTCT
>NW_013574681.1:582-728 GCF_000499745.2 Eimeria mitis | reverse complement strand
TATATATATATATATATATATATATATATATATATATATATATATATATATATATATATATATATACCACATTACTGATCGTTTTAATTTATTTCATTTACTTCCCTTCCTTTATTTAATTGATTTAATTAATTCGCTATTTTATT
>NW_013574681.1:0-465 GCF_000499745.2 Eimeria mitis | reverse complement strand
TTTTTTGTACAAGACCGCAAAGGCAGTGGAGGGGTTTGAGAGCGACGAGGAGATGGAGGCTCTCCTCGACGCCGTCGAGGTACTACTCAGAGACGGCAAGGTACAGCAGCAGCAGCAGCAGCAGCAGCAGCAGCAGCAGCAGCAGCAAGAGCAGCAGCAGCCGGAGCAGCAGTAGCAGCAGGAGCAGCAGTAGCAGCAGGAGCAGCAGTAGCAGCAGGAGCAGCAGTAGCAGCAGGAGCAGGAGCAGCAGCAGCCAGAGCAGCAGGAGCAGGAGCAGCAGTAGCAGCAGCAGCAGGAGTAGCAGCAGCAGGAGTAGCAGCAGCAGCAACAACAGTAGCAACACCAATAATAATAATAATAATAACATATAAAAGCAACCTAATACAGTAAATACATATACATATATACATATATATCCATACATACACACACACACACACACACACACACACATATATATATATA
>NW_013574680.1:2707-2833 GCF_000499745.2 Eimeria mitis | reverse complement strand
CTACCCATGTCGGTCCCCAATAAACTCGGCTCATTTCTAGGGGCGCACTTCCTGCAAAAGCCAGTTTGAGACCCAGACAACAGAAAAGGGGTGCCAAAGCTGTGGCCGTCGACGCGCGACCACAAG
>NW_013574680.1:2292-2386 GCF_000499745.2 Eimeria mitis | reverse complement strand
GCTGCTGCTTTCTACCAAGTATTGCGCTTAGGATATGCCTTAACGCCGGCTGCCTGTCATGTCGCTGATGCTTTCAAGGACTCTCTCGCAACCG
>NW_013574680.1:1428-2090 GCF_000499745.2 Eimeria mitis | reverse complement strand
AGCGTCCCCAAAAGGCAAGCTTATCTTTAGCGTCGTACTTCCTGCAGAGCGCAACCGACGACCTGGATGCCAACAAAGGGTTCGCGACGTTGTCGCCGTCAACGCGCGCCAACAGGCTGCAGAATTGCACCGTGCAATTGCATGCAAGCCCCCTACGAATTTCATCAAACGAGAAACACTAGCATGCACTACAGGCTTCGCTTTCCCTCCCAATATTCACTCGCTACACAGCGAGCTGCGTGCTTTGCGTTTTTCGTGCAGACGCCATGGTTATTTGCGTAATTTGTCTTAGTCTTGCCGACGGCCGCATGCTCCCCGCTGCTATTCTAGTTCGCTGCACAATACACAACATCATATATAGCCGGCAAGATCACCAACACTACTTGGCGCTCGACGCACATAGCCCTGTAGTCGCTGCTGCCTTCTACCAAGGATTGCGCTTAACATATACTGTTGCGCCAGTTGCCTGTCATCTCGCTGATGATCTCAAGGACTCTCTCGCGACCGCGCAGAGCAACTGCAAGACATCCTCGAACAGTAGAAGCAAAAAATGAGTAAAGCAAATGATGCGTACGGCTGAAGCAAAACCAACTCCCGCTTCTCCCTGCACTGCAACTCCATACATCTTTACGCCTGCGCGTGCGCATTCGTGCGCTTGCAGT
>NW_013574680.1:512-1380 GCF_000499745.2 Eimeria mitis | reverse complement strand
GCAAGCTTATCTTTAGCGTCGCACTTGCTGCAGAGCGCAACCCGAGACCTGAATGCGAACAAAGGGCTCGCGATGTTTTTGCCGTCAACGCGCGCCGAGAGGCTGCAGAAGCGCACGGTGCTCTTGCATGCAAGCCCCTTAGACCCTCACCACGTACAGCGCTTACGCATTCCGGAAACCGGAGCTAGTTTTATCCAGCGCACGCAAACGAGGCAAGCAAGCTTAGCGCCAAGTGCGACACGACCTAGCTGGCTTCATGGCGCATTCAGGTCGAATAGCTTGGTGAAAGACCAATGAGAGTCGAACACGTTCAAGGCCTGCTCGAAATAACGCGCGCTTGCGCACTAATAGCCTTACCCTTGACTATGCGTTTATGGGGTGCACCATCCATTTTGGCATGATATGCTGAGCTCGAACGAAAATCAGAGGCACAGTCCAAAATTGCACCACCTCCGAACATAGAGCAGATCCACGAATTTTATCAAACGAGAAACACTAGCATGCACTACAGGCTTCGCTTTCCCTCCCAATATTCACTCGCTACACAGCGAGCTGCGTGCTTTGCGTTTTTCGTGCAGACGCCATGGTTATTTGCGTAATTTGTCTTAGTCTTGCCGACGGCCGCATGCTCCCCGCTGCTATTCTAGTTCGCTGCACAATACCCAACATCATATATAGTCGGCAAGATCACCAACACTACTTGGCGCTCGACGCACATAGCCCTGTAGTCGCTGCTGCTTTCTATCAAGTACTGCGCTTAACATATACTTTGGCGCCGGTCGCCTGTCATCTCGCTGATGATCTCAAGGACTCTCGCGCAACCGTGCAGAGCAACTGCAAGACACCGTCGAACAGTAGAAGCAAAAAT
>NW_013574680.1:0-458 GCF_000499745.2 Eimeria mitis | reverse complement strand
GCAAAACCAACTCCCGCTTCTCCCTGCACTGCAACTCCGTAAATCTTTACGCCTGCGCGTGCGCATTCGTACTTGCAGTTACAATGCTTGACCCGAAGCTGCACCTACGATGGTCCCCAAAAGGCGATTTTAGCTTTAGCGTCGCACTTTCTGCAGAGCGCAACCCGCGACCTGAATGCGAACAAAGGGCTCGCGATGTAGTCGCGGTTAGCGCGCGCCGAGAGGCTGCAGAAGCGCACGGTGCGCATGCATGCAAACCACCTAGAACCACCTACAGCGCAAGCATACAGCCGAAAACGCGTCTAGTTTTATCCACAGCACACGACGAAGCAAACGAGCTCAATGCCGGCTGCAAAACGACCTGCCCTGAATTGCCGAGCTCAAACGAAAATCAATTACACACTCTAAACTTGTACCGACGCGGGCACAAACCAGCTTGGCAAACCTTCACAGGCCGG
>NW_013574679.1:1989-2835 GCF_000499745.2 Eimeria mitis | reverse complement strand
TATATATATATATATATATATATATATATATATATATATATATATATATATATATATATATATGTATATCTGTATTTGTATATGCTGCAGTCTGTGTGTGACTGAAGATAGATAGAAATGACAGCCGAAAAAAAAGACAAAAAAAGGTAGAATGCAGCTGAGTTGAGAAAGTGAATATCTCATAGAAATTTTATAAAGATATATCATAGAAAATATTATAAAAATATATCATAGAAATATTATAAAGATATATCATAGAAAATATTTCTATGATATATCATAGAAAGATTACAAAGAATTATCATAGAAAATATTTCTATAATATCATAGAAATCTTATAAAGATATCTCATAGAAAATATTATAAAAAAATATATCATAGAAATATTATAAAGATATATCATAGAAAATATTTCCATACTACACCATAGAAATTTTACAAAGATATAGCATAGAAAATATTTCTATGATATATCATAGAAATATTTCTATAATATATCATAGAAAATATTTCTATGATATATCATAGAAATATTGTAAAGATATATCATAGAAAACATTTCTATAATATACCATAGAAAATATTTCTATGATATATCATAGAAAATATTTCTATGATATATCATAGAAATATTGAGAAGATATTTCATAGAAAATATTTCTATAATATACCATAGAAAATATTTCTATGATATATCATAGAAAATATTTCTATGATATATCATAGAAATATTGAGAAGATATTTCATAGAAAATATTGTAAAGATATATCTCAGAGCTCCACCAAGCATTTCCATTCACTGCTATGAGATGAGAGAAATCAATATATTTTAAAAAGAAAGAAAAA
>NW_013574679.1:1476-1843 GCF_000499745.2 Eimeria mitis | reverse complement strand
AAAAAAAAAAAAAAAAAAAAAAAAAAAAAAAAAAAAAAAAAAAAAAAAAAAAAAAAAACTGATTTCTTTCTCTTCATCTATGCTTTCAAGTAGTAGCTGGGGGCCTACAGCGCTGCTGGAGCTCAAACTTTGTCTCTATTTATTTATTAGCGAAAGCCAGAGAATATCGATTGGTAGCTAGGAAGAATACTAGAAAAAACAAAAAGTTTATGCGGCAACCAGAGCAGATGAAAAAAAGAAGAAATACCATAGGTGATAGACTGTACAGTCAGCTGCATGCTTCTCAACACAACCATGAGGATACGTCGTGCTGATGCTCAAGCATAGCATATATACACATATACATATATATATATATATACATAAG
>NW_013574679.1:1014-1445 GCF_000499745.2 Eimeria mitis | reverse complement strand
TATATATATATATATATATATATATATATATATATATATATACATATATATATACATATATATATATATACATATATATATACATATATATATATGTATATGATCATAGGATTTAGTCTACGAATTTTCCTAATGTATAAGCTAATCTCTCTGAGGGTTTCATACTGAGCCTGCATGATAGAGTGTACGTGTAGAGTGAATTAGTAAACAAAAAGCTGCCGCAAGGTGGCAGTATAATATAGTATATGAGTCTAACTGAGGTAATACCATAAAGATATAGATGAAGTGTATACGAAAACTTTTTTAGGTGTATTATGCTGTAAACTATCTCTCCAGAATATAAAGAATTATAATATATAAAAAATATTTTTATATTGCAACAACATAACACTCTGTTACTTGTGCATGCATGCAGCATCTAACGAGTTATA
>NW_013574679.1:0-969 GCF_000499745.2 Eimeria mitis | reverse complement strand
TATATATATATATATATATATATATATATATATACACCGATACAGAACAACAGTATCCCGCTGTAGAGAAGCAACGCTACCATGCTGCCTGGTGGGGCTACACTCTGCTTGTATACTGACATACACTCTGCTGCTCAAGCCTCGCAGCAGGCTCTGTGAAGCACGAGACAGCTGGAGAAGAGTTTTAAAGAGACGATGGCAAGAGAGCTCATCGGTGTACGAATCACAGCTAAGAATATCAAGGGTATCGCCGCTGCGGTAGCAGTTACACTCTCCCAGCTTCTATGCATTCCTTTTGTTCTGCAGCAGCTTGTATCTCTGGTGCTGCTCGTGCTTTCTCTATCCTTTATAACTTCTCCTCGCTGCATACTCACGCCGCTGCAGCTCCGGCCCCGCCAACAGCCATCGACGCCGTCAGCAATGCAGCAGGCGGAGGTTTCTCTCTCTGTGGAGACGAACGAAGGGGAGACACCGCGGAGTATACTTTTCAGGTTTTCTTATTAGTACACATTCTTTCCCCCGAGTATATCTCCAAGCTGCAGCAAGCCACGGTGGGGCGATGCAGCAGCAGCGCAGCAGCGCAGCAGCGCAGCAGTGGGGGCCGGGCGCTCAGCAGGCTGTCTCTGGCTTGTAGCTGAGCTGCAGCGTCAAACCTCTTCACTAACAACTCGAAAACATTTTGGAGAAATAAAATAAAATAAAAAACTCTGCGATGACCGCTGGCAACACGGCGGAGCTGTGTAACACAGAAAACCTCACCGCAAGCCACACGCTGCTCCGTGTTCTCCGGCGACGCCTCTCAGTTCACTTCTTCGAAATTTCTTTCGAAAAAAATTTTCAACATTTGGGGATACACAAATGTAGAAACCGATGTTCACCCCCTTTATTGCTGCTAACACATATATATATATATATATACATATACATATATATATATATATATACATACATATATATATATATATATAT
>NW_013574678.1:2766-2837 GCF_000499745.2 Eimeria mitis | reverse complement strand
ATGTGCGGAGCCTGCGTCTGGTGTGGGCCGTCATTCTGCTTGCATGCGCTCGCCCGCGCATGGTTGAGACG
>NW_013574678.1:2396-2549 GCF_000499745.2 Eimeria mitis | reverse complement strand
CGCGAGCTGTCTGTTTGTGTTCGGAGTGCTGCGCTGTCGGTAGCTCGCTGTGGGTATCTCGGCTGTTTTGAGTTTGATATAGCGCAGCTTGCGGTTGTTTTCCTGATATTGTTGCCGTGAGAGAAGGCATGTTGAAGTGAGTGTGTGTTGCCC
>NW_013574678.1:1961-2141 GCF_000499745.2 Eimeria mitis | reverse complement strand
AGGAAAATGTGAACCGTTGGGGGTCGCAAGTTATTGCGTTGTTCTAATCGCCAGTGCCTGCCGACCGCGGAAACATGCGATTGTCTCAGTCGTCAAGACGCTTGCACGGCGGACGGGCAATCGTTAGACCATCGTGCGCCTGTTGGGTAGGACAACAGAAAGCGGAAGCCGTGGCGCGAC
>NW_013574678.1:881-1838 GCF_000499745.2 Eimeria mitis | reverse complement strand
GAAGTGAGTGTGTGCTGCCTCCGAAGCGCGTGCATATCGTGCGCCTTCCTACAGAGGCGCTGTGGCAGTGTCCGTTTGTGTTGCAACCGCGGTCTGCTCGTTCCAGAAAGTACGCGCCATGTTTTAGCGACAGGTGCGGAGGTGCGGGAACGTCAGCTGTGAGTTTTGTGCGGAGCCTGCGCCTGGTGTGGGCCGTCATTCTGCGTGCATGCGATCGCCCGCGCATCGTCGAGACACACGTGATGAGCGCGTCCAGGTGCTCGGGCGTTTCAAAAGGAAAATGTGAACCGTCTGGGGTCGCAAGTTATTGCGTTGTTCTAATGGCCAATGCTTGCCAACCGCGGCAAATGCGATTGTGTCAGTCTTCAAGACGCTTGCTCGGCCGACGGGCAATCGATGGCGCATCGTGTGCCTGTTGGGTAGGACAACAGAAAGCGGAAGCCGTGGCGCGAGCTGTCTGTTTGTGTTCGGAGTGCTGCGCTGTCGGCAACTCGCTGTGGGTAGCTCGGCTGTTTTGAGTTTGACATAACGCAGCTTGCGGTTGTTTCCCTGATATTGTTCCCGTGAGAGAAGGCATGTTGAAGTGAGTGTGTGTTGCCTCCGAAGCGCGTGCATATCGTGCGCCTTCCTACAGAGGCGGTGTGGCAGTGCCTTTTGTGTTGGAACCGCGGTCTGCTCGTTCCAGAGAGTATGCGCCATGTTTTAGCGACAGGTGCGGAGGTGCGGGAACGTCAGCTGTGAGTTTTGTGCGGAGCCTGCGTCTGGTGTGGGCCGTCATTCTGCTTGCGTGCGATCGCCCGCGCATCGTTGAGACACACGTGATGTGCGCGCCCAGGTGCTCGGGCGTTTCCAAAAGGAAAATGTGAACCGTTTGGGGTCGCAGGTTATTGCGTTGTTCTAATCGCCAGTGCCTGCCGACCGCGGCAAATGCGATCGTGTCAATCGTCAAGACGCTTT
>NW_013574678.1:379-839 GCF_000499745.2 Eimeria mitis | reverse complement strand
ACAACAGAAAGCGGAAGCCGTGGCGCGAGCTGTCTGTTTGTGTTCGGAGTGCTGCGCTGTCGGCAGCTCGTTGTGGGTAGCTCGGCTGTTTTGAGTTTGACATAACGCAGCTTGCGGTTGTTTCCCTGATATTGTTCCCGTGAGAGAAGGCATGTTGAAGCGAGTGTGTGTTGCCTCGGAAGCGCGTGCATATCGTGCGCCTTCCTACAGAGGCGGTGCGGCAGTGTCTTTTTGTGTTGCAACCGCGGTTCGCTCGGCCCAGGAAGTATGCGCCATGTTTTAGCGACAGGTGCGGAGGTTCGGGAACGTCAGCTGTGAGTTATGTGCGGAGCCTTTGCGTCTGGTGTGGGCCGTCATTCTGCGTGCATGCGATCGCCCGCGCATCGTTGAGACACACGTGATGTGCGTGTCCAGGTGCTCGGGCGTTTCAAAAGGAAAATGTGAACCGTCTGGGGTCGCA
>NW_013574678.1:0-238 GCF_000499745.2 Eimeria mitis | reverse complement strand
GCGGAAGCCGTGGCGCGAGCTGTCTGTTTGTGTTCGGAGTGCTGCGCCGTCGGTAGCTCGCTGTGGGTAGATCGGCTGTTTTGAGTTTGATATAGCGTAGCTTGCGGTTATTTTCCCGATATTGTTCCCGTGAGAGAAGGCATGTTGAAGTGAGTGTGTGTTGCCCCCGAAGCGCGTGCATATCGTGCGCCTTCCTACAGAGGCGGTGTGACAGTGCCTTTTGTGTTGGAACCGCGGT
>NW_013574677.1:2824-2927 GCF_000499745.2 Eimeria mitis | reverse complement strand
CTAAATACGTTTTCTTACACTTCGTTCTCGTACAAAATTGAGACGTGTTTCTCGAAAAGAGGGTAAGCTAGAATACGGGTTTTATCAGTCGATGTGGGTCCCA
>NW_013574677.1:1726-2623 GCF_000499745.2 Eimeria mitis | reverse complement strand
GCGTTAAACGGCACAGCAGGACGACGGCGAAAGTAGCTGCGTACCCCATTAAGTACACGGCTCTCACTTGCCATACGTTAGCAAACTACGCCGTTCTGGTGAGGCCTTCCCGTTGCTTGCGTAGATCTCTGTCGCTTCACTGTGCCTTGGCGCATCGCGCGCGGCCATCATTATAAGTGTGGCCAAAACAGTGTTGCAATCACCCCGTGGAACAGAGAAGTGATCTACCGCTAATGCTAAGATGTAGTCACTCTACTATTGTACACATTCCTTCCTTTAATGCGTAATCAGAGCATTCCGGAGAAGTTACAGCGTAGCATAATGTTAGAGTTCCTGCCTTCCTGCCCCATCGCCTCCACCCGCGAAAAATGCAGCAAGCCATTCGCAAAGTAAGTGAGCATAGTAATCGCTCCTAAAAAAGCAATGCAGCACAAATTCTGAGGGATACCGAATAAGGTGAACACAAGGTGGCCTGGCGCTGGTGAATTGCACGGACTACCCGGTTTGGGGATTTTCACGCACAAACTAAGACAGTGGAATCACCAGGCACAAAGCATTCCATACTATAAATATGAATGCCTCCTGGTGAGTGTTTTGGAGGTCATTGGGATCTTGAAGCAGGATGAAAATCTCCATGCAGCCTAGAAATTGGATTTCAGGATAGTACTTGCTGTTGCCCAAACCTGAATTTGTTTATGCAGCCTTTGGTGGCGCTGGAAGCTCTAATGCTAATGACTTTCCTTTGCACTGTGAATGTTAACGAACGGCAACCCAGAGCGCTTAAGCAATGGTTCCCTATCTCTCTTTCAAGGTGGAAACGACGGCAGAAAGAGCACGCCATGAATAATGGCAAGCCCTCACATATTTCATTTCTCGACATCCTCAAGGTATCTGCGC
>NW_013574677.1:1078-1467 GCF_000499745.2 Eimeria mitis | reverse complement strand
ACCAGAGCTTGCGTGCCGTCGGGACGCACTTTGGCTTTTTCGCCTGCTTCTCTGACCTACCCTCACCGATCTATTGCCCCGAGAGCAAGAGTGTTTCCGACATAGCAATCGACTGCCTAATTTTACTGCTGTTTCCTTCCCGTTCGTACGAGTCGCTGCAGTCAGGTGCTACAGCAGCAAAGCACAACTGGCGTAGGCCTTGCCAAAAAAAGCACGCTTCTCACGTGTAAAGGAAGAGTGAGGAGACAACACGAGGGCACGCTTTCTCCGCTTCAACAGCTTGGCAACAATCACAACTGCCAAGTTGTGCCAGACACGCACACTCATCGTTAAGGTATGAGGCAAGCCTTGCCAGGTGTTACAGGCCCTTTGCGGAGACCTAAAATATT
>NW_013574677.1:0-978 GCF_000499745.2 Eimeria mitis | reverse complement strand
AGTCGAGAACGCAACGCCTGCAAACGGACACGCGGTTCCCCCGTTTTCCTAAAGCATTCCTCCACCGCTGGCGCCTGCGACGCCTGCGACATGCCCCCTATTCGTCCCAAGTATACAGTTAGCGCATGTCCGTTATCTCCAGGTGTTTGTAGTGCGTACGTCCTGTGTCTATCGCCATTCTCACCTTTCTCAGGACAAGGCCGCTTATATTAATGGGCAGGAATTGCAAATGCTGCACATATTTTTCCAACAATGGGATCTACTCGAAAGGCAACGAAGCGCAGATAAGTTCAGGAGTTTTATAAAATGCACTCTCGAGCAAGGCGGAATTGTTGCTTAGTCATTACTTGGATCTCCTGCTTGCGCTAAGGGAGCGAATGCTCCAACGACAGCGCTTTCATCAGAATCAGCAGATGTAAAGTTGAGGGCCTGAAGGCAGCAAATGGCTACACTGGTAGAAGGACAAGAAGCAGCGCATTACTTTCTTCAGCTTTGTGGGACGACGCTATGTGCCGTTGGACCGGGCACATCGAAGCCGCTTTAATCGCAGGATGCGCTGCATATGATTTTTGAATACCGCATAGTGCCCTCAGCAGGCGGCCTTGAGGGTCTTTTGCCTCTTAATATATCGCACTGTGCCACTTGGCATATTTACGGGCATATAAACAGCTCAGTACAGTCCCAGAGGCGACTGGGAGCTGCAGACAGCTTATATCAAGTCCCCAGTGACTAAATGGGTGACAAACGGATCCAAGAGTCAGCAGGGACGGAAACAATCTCTAGCGAAAAAATCCCGCGACGCAGACAGACGGTCGTAGCTCTTCTTGGGTCCAGATGTGAATCGATTGGATGGGCTTGCAGGAGGCGATCTGGAATCCACAGATCTCAGCTGGCATGACTGGGTACGGGTATCTATATGTTGTATTACCGTTGTCAACATCGTCCTCATCTCCGCTCGAGCTTCATTATACAGACAGA
>NW_013574676.1:755-2838 GCF_000499745.2 Eimeria mitis | reverse complement strand
ACAGCAGCAGCAGCAGCAGCAACAGCAGCAGCAGCAACAGCAGCAGCAACAGCAGCAGCAGCAACAGCAGAAGCTTGCTGCGAGCTGCAGCAAAATAAAAACTTAAAGCTTCATAAGAAGCAACTCTCCAAGCAGCAGCAGCAGCAGCAGCAGCAGCAACAGCAGCAGCAGCAGCTGCTGCAGCAGCAGCAGCTGAGTACTAGTAGCGACGCTAACAGCAGCAGCAGCAGCAGCAGCAGCAGCAGCAGTACTAGTAGCAGCAGCAGCAGTACTAGTAGCAGCAGCAGCAGCAGCAGCAGCAGCGTAGAAGTGTTTAGGGTTTAGGGTTTAGAGGATTAGTATTGATGTTTTATATATTTTGTTTGCGGGCGTCTACATAAACCCTAAACCCTAAACCCTAAACCCTAAAAATGAAGAACAGAGAATGCATGCATGCAACACACAGCCGAGGGTTTAGGGTTTAGGGTTTAGGGTTTAGGGTTTAGGGTTTAGGGTTTGTAGCAGTAACCCCCGCATTTTTATTAATTTTTGTTTCTTATTAAACCCCAAACCCTCAAAAAAAACTAAAGGGTTTACGTAAACCCTAAACCCTAAACCCTAAACCCTCAGCCGTGGGGCTGCCGCTCCACCCCAGCCACCCCCCAACAAAACCCTAAACCCTAAACCCTAAACCCTAAACCCTAAACAGGGTTTTATATATTCAAGAGAAGAAAAGCAGAAACGTTTTTTATTTTTTCTTTCTCTCGGTAGATGCCCTAGCAACGCTGCTAAACCCTAAACCCTAAACCCTAAACCCTAAACCCTAAACCCTCGAGCCTCGCTTCAACAGCAGCTGGTGGGGGAAGGTTTGATTGGGTTTAGGGTTTTAGGGTTTAGGGTTTAGGGTTTAGGGTTAAAAAATGGAGGTTTATAGTTTGTGCGCGTTGCAGGGTTTAGGGTTTAGGGTTTAGGGTTTAGGGTTTAGGGTTTGAGGATGCTGACTCCTTCGCCCTTTGGTCCTGCTGCACCTCTGCAGCAGTTTTCTGCTTCTCCTTTCCAGCCGCAGCAGCAGCAGCAGCAGCAGCAGCAGCAGCAGCCGTTTGTATGGGGTTCTGCTGCTGCTGCTGCTGCTCCTGCTGCAGCAGCAAGTCCTTTTGGGGGGGCATTCAGCAGCAGCAGCAGCAGCAGCAGCAGCAGCAGCAGCAGCATATTTGCTTCATCTACAGTAAACCCTTTCGGTCAGCCTGCTGCTGCTGCATCTCCCTTCTGTCCCGCTCTCTCCCCCACAGCAGCAGCAGCAGCAGCAGCAGCACCAGCAGCAGCAGCAGCAGCAGCAGCAGCAGCAGCAGCAGCAGATGGTGCTACACCCATGGCCGTACAAAAAGAAACAAAAGGAGAAAAATATACAGAAGCAAAAGTTTATGTTGAGGCCTGGAAGCATCTACAAACCGCCAAAAAGAGTGGTTGCTGGCCTTTTACTAGTGGGGTTTAGGGTTTAGGGTTTAGGGTTTAGGGTTTGAGGGTTTAGGGTTTAGGGTTTAGGGTTTAGGGTTTTAGGGTTTAGGGTGTATGGTATATCGTTGTAAAGAGAAAAATGAATGGAGAAATATACTATTGACCCTAAAATAAAATATCTAGGGTTTAGGGTTTAGGGTTTAGGGTTTAGGGTTTGTGTGTAGGTGTAAGCGCGGGCCCTTCTGCTTCGGCGGTTTATAAGGGTTTAGAGATTACAAACGAAGAAATAAGATGGGAGTTTTATCAGCGCGACGAGCAGCAGCAGCAGCAGCTCATGCAGCAACTCAGGTGAGGGTTTAGGGTTTAGGGTTTAGGGTTTAGGGTTTCTAGGGTTTCTAGGGTTTCTAGGGTTTAGGGTTTAGGGTTTAGGGTTTACGCGCGAGCAAAAGCCAAGCTGGGCATCTTAGTGTGATCGCTCTGCTGCCTTGCCGCGCTAAAATAAAAACCTAAACCCTAAACCCTAAACCCTAAACCCTAGAAAAAAAAAAGGGTTTAGGGTTTAGGGTTTAGGGTCTAGGGTTTAGGGTTTACGCCTGCTCAGGGCTGACGCAGCTGGAACACCGCTGCCGCAGCAGTTTACTGGCGAAAC
>NW_013574675.1:1353-2365 GCF_000499745.2 Eimeria mitis | reverse complement strand
AAATAGAAATATATGTGTGTGTATGCTAAACAAATAAATAAACAAATAAACAACTAAATAAATAACCAAACAAAAAACAAAATAAATAAATAAACAAACAAATAAATGAATAAATAAATAAACAAACAAAAAATACATATGTGTGTATATATACAGATGATCCTGCATGCTCCCGTGGAGACATGGCCTATAGTGGATGGTTTGATCGCTTTTTTTTCACCTAAACAACTAAATAAATAAATAAACAACTAAATAAATAAAAAAAAGCAAACAAACAAACAAATAAACAAATAAAATATATATATGTGTGTATATATATACAGATGATCCTGCATGCTCCCGTGGAGACATGGCCTGTAGTGGATGGTTTGATCGCGTTTTTTTCTTCTGGTTTTCCTCTTTCTAAGGCGATAGAATATGCTAATAAATATAAACCTATTTTACTTAATGATCTACATAAACAACAAACCATAAGGAACAGAATCAGTATATATAAAGTACTACAGGTAATCTATATTTATATTTATATTTATATATTTATATTTATATATTTATATTTTTTATTTTATTGTATCTGTATTGTGTATTTTTATATGTATTTATGTCTCTATATGTGTCTACATAAACAACAAACCATAAGGAACAGAATCAGTATATATAAAGTACTACAGGTAATCTATTTATTTATTTATTTATTTATATTTATATTTATATTTATTTCTTTTTTGTTTTTATATTTTATCTTTATTGTGTATTTTTATATGTATTTTTGTCTCTGTATGTATCTACATAAACAACAAACCATAAGGAACAGAATCAGTATATATAAAGTACTACAGGTAATCAATTTATTTATTTATTTATTTATTTATATTTATATTTATATTTATATTTATATTTATTTATTTTTTATTTTTTTATTTTATGTTTATTGTGTATCTTTATATGTATGTATCTCCATAAACAACAAACCATAAGGAACAGAATTAGTATATATAAAGCACTACAGGTA
>NW_013574675.1:1050-1253 GCF_000499745.2 Eimeria mitis | reverse complement strand
GATCCTGCATGCTCCCGTGGAGACATGGCCTATAGTGGATGGTTTGATCGCTTTTTTTTCACCTAAACAAACACCTAAATAAAAAAATAAAAAAAAACAAACAAATAAACAAATAAAATATATATATGTGTGTATATACACAGATGATCCTGCATGCGCCGGTGGAGACATGGCCTGTAGTGGATGGTTTGATCGCTTTTTTC
>NW_013574675.1:0-950 GCF_000499745.2 Eimeria mitis | reverse complement strand
AAACCATAAGGAACAGAATCAGTATATATAAAGTACTACAGGTAATCTATTTATTTATTTATTTATTTATTTATATTTATATTTATTTTTTTTTGTTTTTTTATTTTATGTTTATTGTGTATCTTTATATGTATGTATTTACATAAACAACAAACCATAAGGAACAGAATTAGTATATATAAAGTACTACAGGTAATCTATATTTATATTTATATTTATATTTATATTTATATTTATATTTATATATATTTTTATATTTATATTCATATTTATATTTATATTTATATTTATATTTATATTTATATTTATATTTATATTTATATATCTCAGGAGCACAGCATCCCGCACCCTTCATACGTGGTGGTAGACTACGGCGTGCACTATATATGTGTTTATTGGTGGGGTTGTTATATACACATAATATATATATATTATATATCTATAAACCTCTCTTTCTCTATATTTATTTATTTATATATATATTTATTTATTTATATTTATATATATCTCAGGAGCACAGCATCCCGCACCCTTCTTACGTGGTGGTAGACTACGGCGCAGTGCGTCGGGGTGAGGCTTCCTTTGCGGAGGGCTACGATTATCTTAGTATAAACGGACAAAGAATAAATAAACCCTTTATTGAGAAACCCCAAGAAGCAGATAGCCACGACAACTGGATATATTATCCTAAGAACGCAGGTGAGTTGTATTTATTTTTCTTTATTTGTTTGTTTAGTTTTTTATTTATTTATTTATGTATTTATTTATGTATTTATTTATGTATTTATTTATTGGGGTTTATTTTTTTATTTAATATAAACCCTCTATTGAGAAACCCCAAGAAACAGATAGCCACGATAACTTGATATATTACCCTAAAAATGCAGGTGAGTTGTTTCTTTATGTCTTTAGTTTTTTATTTTGTTTTTTATTTATTTTTCTAGCTTTTT
>NW_013574674.1:3058-3201 GCF_000499745.2 Eimeria mitis | reverse complement strand
TATATATATGTATATATATATATATATATATATATATATATATATATATATATATGTGTATGCAAGTTTATGTATACAAAGAAAGAAAAGGAGACAGAAGAGACAGAGATTTATTTTGTCTTTTTTTCTGTCTCTTCTCTCTC
>NW_013574674.1:2474-2748 GCF_000499745.2 Eimeria mitis | reverse complement strand
ATTTATATTTATATATTGTATAGGGGGGGGGGGTTGTTTATGTGTCTCCTCTTCTGAGGTGTATGTACACCCCACACCCTTCTATCCTCCTCAGTGTATAGCGTTTAGTGAGGGTTTAGGGTTTAGGGTTTAGAAGGGTTTGCTGCTGCTGCTGCTGCTGCTGCTGCAGCAGCAGCAGCAAACCCTCACTAAACCCTAAACCCTAAACCCTCATTACTAAACCCTAAACCCTCATATAATCGCTGCAGTTTAGCGTCTCTGGCCCTCTCTATCT
>NW_013574674.1:1911-2374 GCF_000499745.2 Eimeria mitis | reverse complement strand
CCCAGACCCTCTCAGGTAAACCCTAAACCCTAAACCCTCAACGCCAGACCCTGAAACACTAAAACTGTAAATTAATAGAATAATAAATACTGAGAGTAAAGGAAAAAAACAAAATAAAAAGAATACACCGTTATATAGGAAAACAAAAGAATAAACCCTAAACCCTAAACCCTAATCTTCTCCCAGCAAGAGACTAAACCCTGACCCCTCTCCTGTTGCTGCTGCTGCTTCTGCTGCTTCTTCTTCTTCTTCTGCTGCTGCTGCTGCTGCTGCTGGTGCTGCTGCTGCTACTTCTCCGTCTCCTGCTGCTGCTGCTGCTTCTCCGTCTCCTGCTGCTGCTGCTGCTGCTGCTGCTGCTGCAGGCCGTGTTGTCTGAATATAACTGGGGGGTACCAGTGTCTGTCGATGAGGAGACGATCCCTACTCGATCCCCGCAGCCTCGGCTGTGAGGCCCCCAGCTTTG
>NW_013574674.1:1535-1811 GCF_000499745.2 Eimeria mitis | reverse complement strand
TGCGGGGATCGAGTAGGGATCGTCTCCTCATCGACAGACACTGGTACCCCCCAGTTATATTCAGACAACAAGGCCTGCAGCAGCAGCAGCAGCAGCAGCAGCAGCAGCAGCAGCAGCAGCAGCAGCAGCAGGAGGCGGAGAAGTAGCAGCAGCAGCAGCAGCAGCAGCAGCAGCAGCAGCAGCAGCAGCAGAAGAAGAAGAAGCAGCAACAGGAGCAGCAGAAGGAGACGGAGAAGTGGCAGAAGCAGCAGCAGCAGAAGCAGCAACAGCAGCAGG
>NW_013574674.1:1277-1435 GCF_000499745.2 Eimeria mitis | reverse complement strand
CCCAGACCCTCTCAGGTAAACCCTAAACCCTAAACCCTCAACGCCAGACCCTGAAACACTAAAACTGTAAGTTAATAGAATAATAAATACTGAGAGTAAAGGAACAAAACAAAATAAAAAGAATACACCGTTATATAGGAAAACAAAAGAATAAACCC
>NW_013574674.1:810-954 GCF_000499745.2 Eimeria mitis | reverse complement strand
ACCCTAAACCCTAAACCCTAAACCCTAAACCCTAAACCCTAGATGAGGGATTGTTACGAGACAATGGAGATGATAGAGAGGGCCAAAGAGGAGAAACTGCAGCTTCGCTTTCTCCCGATTATATGAGGGTTTAGGGTTTAGGGT
>NW_013574674.1:475-627 GCF_000499745.2 Eimeria mitis | reverse complement strand
CCCGCCTATACAATATATAAATATAAATATATAAATATAAATATATAAATAAATAAATATAAATAAATATATATAAACATAAATATATATAATAACACAGAACAACAATGCATGCATCTGTGGGTTCGATAAGAGGAGACAGAATAGAAGGA
>NW_013574674.1:0-375 GCF_000499745.2 Eimeria mitis | reverse complement strand
TTACAGTTTTAGTGTTTCAGGGTCTGGCGTTGAGGGTTTAGGGTTTAGGGTTTACCTGAGAGGGTCTGGGCAAGGGTTTCGTGTTTAGGGTTTAGGGTTTAGCGTTTAGCGTCTACGGTTTAGGGTTTCGGCTTCAGGGTTTAGGGTTTAGGGTTTAGGGTTTAGGGTTTAGGGTTTAGGGTTTAGGGTTTAGGGTTTACCTGAGTGGGTCTGGGCAAGGGTTTAGTCCCCTTTGTGGGTAACCCTGATTACACTCATCTATATCTACACATTGAGGGTTTGTTTCTGTATTGTTTAGAGAGGAGGAGAAAGGAGACAGAGAAGAAGAAAAAGGAGACAAAGAAGAAAAAGAAGAAAAAGGAGACAAAGAAGAGA
>NW_013574673.1:2808-3021 GCF_000499745.2 Eimeria mitis | reverse complement strand
TGCTGCTGCTGCTGCTGCTGCTGCTGCTGCTGCTGCTGCTGCTGCTGTTGCTGCTGCTGCTGCTGCTGCTTCCTCTGTTTTTGTTAGCCCCCCGCGCCAGAGTTGCAGTAGAGAAACTAACAGACTTATGCTGGGGTGTATGTGCACCTCCAGCAGCAGCAGCAGCAGCAGGAGCAGCAGCAGCAGCAGCAGAAGCAGCAGCAGCAGCAGCTT
>NW_013574673.1:2266-2708 GCF_000499745.2 Eimeria mitis | reverse complement strand
GACTTATGCTGGGGTGTATGTGCACCTCCAGCAGCAGCAGCAGCAGCAGGAGCAGCAGCAGCAGCAGCAGGAGCAGCAGCAGCAGCAGCAGCTTTGCTGCTGCTACCCTTTAAAGACACGCGGCGGCCCCTGCTGCTGCTGCTGGTTGCTTCTGCTGCTTTTGCTGCTGCTGCAGTTGCTGCTTTTGTTGCTGCAGCAGCAGCAGCAGCAGCATTGTTTATATCTTGTTTGTCTGCTGCTCCTGCTGCTGCACCTGCTGCTGCACCTGCTGCTGCTCCTGCTGCTGCTCCTGCTTCTGCACCTGCAGCAGCACCTGCTGCTGCTGCTGCTGCTGCTGCTGCTGTTGCTGCTGCTTTTCTTCTGCGTGCACTGCGGCTCCTCGATCGCTTCTGTCTCTTTTGTCTATTTAGCTGTCTCCCCCTGCTTCTGTCTCCTGCTGCTG
>NW_013574673.1:0-294 GCF_000499745.2 Eimeria mitis | reverse complement strand
AAAAAAAAACAAAAAAAAACAGAAAAAAGAGAAAAAGAAGAGAAAAAAGAGACAAAGAAGAATAAAACAACAAAAGAATAAAAGAATAAATAAATACCTCTGCTAGGGGTTGTCCTGGTCTCCCAAACTTGGCCGTTTCTGGCGCATCAACAGCAAAAAGTCTGAGTCTTAGTGTCTCTCCGTTTAGCTTTCCTTGCCAAGGAGAACAAACAGAAAATAAAGCTTTTTTTTTTTTTTTAGATTGAACAGGAAAAGGATAGCTCTTGTGGCCGTTGGGAATGTGTCTGTACGCAT
>NW_013574672.1:2251-3022 GCF_000499745.2 Eimeria mitis | reverse complement strand
ATATATATATATATATATATATATATATATATATATATACATATATATATACATATATATATATATATATGTGTGTGTGTGTGCATGTATGCAGCATGAGTTCAGGTGTATACGCAGGTCTGAGTCCGTCAGTTTCGGGTGTATTGGGAGGTATGCATGCACTGCCACGTATCCTAGTAGAGACAAATTTTCGTGTGTATATGTATACATGTTCTCCTTTACATATATCTATATTATCTCATCTGTGTGAGTTGTTAGTTATACTACCGAACCTAGTAATCGGTGTATTGAGTAGGGTCTCTGTTTTGTCTGCATTGAAGACAGGCATAACAGCAGAGAATATAATAAAATTTTTTGAGGTGTATGTACACCCCATTGCAGCCGAAAGATATTATAAATATAATATATCTATTATACCCGAAAACGTAAAAACACAAATACAACACTGGGAGAAAGAAAGAAAAAGAATAACATTAATTCCTTCTATTGTTTTTAAGCATTGGGACGTCTCTCTTTTGCCTGAGCTTTATATACGCTGTCTCCGTTGGGCTTTATATAAATCTATTTGTATTTATTATACACCACCACCTAAACATAACCAAACAAATACACCTGAATATACACTCTGGCTACAACAAGAAAAATACCTCGTTATACACCTCGATGCTAAAACAGAGATGGTCGCCAGAATCAGAGAAATCAGAGAAGAAATACTCGCACTCAGAGCAGGCACACAACATAATTAATTTATTTTGTTTATTTATTTATTTA
>NW_013574672.1:1767-2151 GCF_000499745.2 Eimeria mitis | reverse complement strand
CCAGAATCAGAGAAATCAGAGAAGAAATACTCGCACTCAGAGCAGGCACACAACATAATTAATTTATTTTATTTTATTTTATTTTATTTATATTTATTATATTTATATTTATATTTATATTTATAAAGAAGAAGAAGAAGAGGGAGGAGAAGAAGAGCCAGAATCAGAGAAATCAGAGAAGAAATACTGGCACTCAGAGCAGGCACACAACATAATTAATTTATTTTATTTTATTTTATTTATATTTGTTATATTTATATTTATTTATTTTTATTTATATTTATAAAGAAGAAGAAGAGGGAGGAGAAGAAGAAGAACCAGAATCAGAGAAATCAGAGAAGAAATACTCGCACTCAGAGCAGGCACGCAACATAATTAATTTAT
>NW_013574672.1:1198-1667 GCF_000499745.2 Eimeria mitis | reverse complement strand
ATTTATAAAGAAGAAGAAGAGGGAGGAGAAGAAGAAGAACCAGAATCAGAGAAATCAGAGAAGAAATACTAGCACTCAGAGCAGGCACGCAACATAATTAATTTATTTTATTTTATTTTATTTTATTTATGTTTATTATATTTATATTTATTTATTATGTTTGTATATATAATTATATTTATAAAGAAGAAGAAGAAGAAAAAGAAAAAGAAAAAGGAGAAGAAAAAGAGAAATCAGAGAAAAAATACTAGCACTCAGAGCAGGCACACAACATAATTAATATAAATATAATAAATATAATTATAAACAAATTTATGTTTATAACTTTATTTATATTTATTATATTTATATTTATATTTATTATATTTATATTTATATTTATTATATTTACATTTATATTTATATTTATAAAGAAGAAGAAGAAGAAGAGAAATCAGAGAAAAAATACAAGCACTCAGAGCTGGTACGC
>NW_013574671.1:1141-2933 GCF_000499745.2 Eimeria mitis | reverse complement strand
ACCAGTCGCAGCAGCAGTCAAAGCAGCAGCAGCAGAGGCAGTAATCGCAGCAAAACCGGCAGCAGCAGAGGAGTTTCAAGACCCTCTGCATTGTGCGTAGGATATCTGTTTCACCCCTCCACCATTTCTGCTTCTCGTTGCAACTTTAGTTTCTGTCGTTTGGAATGAAGGACACCCGCAGCACGTGTTTCCTGGTCTTAAGCCTGCTGCGACACAGATGCAGCAGCAGCAGCAGCAGTAGCAGCAGCAGCAAGTGCAGTAACAACAAGAGCTGCACAAAATACAGTACAACAAACGCAACTCTAGGCTGTTCTTGTTTAGCAAACGTTTATTATCACAGTTCGGGCGCGGGTCTTCACAAGAGACATGGAGCTAAGGAAACACGCCTTTCTCAACCCGTCGCTATTGCTGCTGCTGCCAGAGGTGGTTGGATTCTTCTGAGCCGGCAATGCTGCTCTCCTCTTCATTGCAGCAACGGCAAAAGTAGCACGATACAACTCGCGAAGCTGAGATGCTGCAACATCCTTGTTCACTGCAGAATCCATAAGAGAGCTGCAGTAGAAGCGCCAGCAATACCAGCAGGACGGCCAGTCGTGAAAAACAGGAAATGAACCGAAACAAGTAAAAGCTATCCGCACTTTATTCTTCCGCAAGAGCCGCATTAATTGCCGTTGCTTTTACATCCTTGCACCTGCAGCAGCAGCAACAGCCGCAGCAGCAACAGCGGCACATAAGGCAATAAGCGGAGCAACAACAGCAAGGGGAGATGCACCAGCAAGAGACTGTCAGCAACAGCAGTACTTACAAGAAAGCCAAAACAACCAGTGCATACGAAAATAGATGCCGCAGCAGCAACAACAATAAGAACAAAAACAAGCACACGTGCAATGACAAGAACAACAACAACAACAACAACAGGAGCACCAGCAGCAGCAACAGAAAGAACACCAGCATGAGCACTTTTTGCCCCCACGTGGCAAGGATTATGTGGCGGTCGTGCTTCTCTCTGCGTATTGCCTCTTCTCGCAGTCTGTTGCTGCCCAGCAGCTTTTATTGCAGCGCAAGGCAAAAAACAGGCGGAGGACAGCTTTCTTTTCAACATAAGGTTAACGGAAGATAAAGGGTAAACATAGGGCGACCGCCTCAGTGCACTCGTGCATAGGAGTAGCATTTGCTGCAGCAAATGCTGCAGCAAATGCTACAGCAACACTAGCCGTCTGCTGGATGCCTTGGCAGATGATGATGCATGCATGGTGCATGCAGCAGGAAGCAAGGGACAAAGCAGTGGGGCCCTTCTCCATCTGCAGCAGCTGCAGCAGCACCTGTCGCCCCCGAGCCTGGAACAGTGCTCTCCTGCTGCAGTGTTCTGCTGTCATACACAGAAATTGTTGCTTTGTTTCGAAGCAGCACACGTTCAATTCCTGCGTAGTCGTCTGCTGCTCTCTTGCTGCTGCTGCTGGTGCTCCCTCCCTTCTAACAACGAGGGTCCGACGTAGGGGCCGAGACCTGAAGAAACCCCCAAACGCTGCTGGGCATTCCGCATGCGACCCTGTCAGCGACACAACAGAAAGTCGCACAGCAACAGCAGCAGTTCTACACAACGCCAGAAGCAACCGAAGCAGCAAAAGCACCAGCAAAATCAGCAACTACACCACGCAGCACCAGAAGCAGCAGTAGACGCAGCAGCAGCAGCACCTGGAAATACGAGCCTCTCATCGTTTTAGTGTGGAGTGTTTCTTGAGTTGTTGCTTGTTTGAACCTGCGGGCGGGAGGTTACTTGACTCCTTCTGAC
>NW_013574671.1:0-1041 GCF_000499745.2 Eimeria mitis | reverse complement strand
TGGAAATACGAGCCTCTCATCGTTTTAGTGTGGACTGTTTCTTGAGTTGTTGCTTGTTTGAACCTGCGGGCGGGATGTTACTTGACTCCCTCTGAAGGATTTCCAGCGAAACGAAATTCAACAAAAAATCACACATGGGCCTGTTTTTAAGTACTTATTTCTCCTTTCAAGGATCCCTAGACCCTAAATCCTAAACGTTAAGCCCAATACCGTGCACTAAGGACTAAACCCCAAACTGAACCCTGAACACTACGTCGTAAACCGCAGGTAACTCGAAGTACGGCCTTCTTCGCTTGCTTCTAGATCATAGACACCAGCGCATGCGAGTTTGCCTTCGAAAGGGACCGGGAGGGTTCAGGTGAGGTTTGCCCGCCAGGAGAGTATGATTAAAGGTGTAGGGTCTAGGTTTTAGGGTGTAGACCTAGGGTGAAGTCTGGAGTATAGGGTTGGTTGGGGATGAGTGGGGAATTAACCAATAAGGAAACGCCTTTTCTAGATTCCCGAAGAGGCTGCGAGAAGGGTTCAGGGCTCAGGATTGCGCATGAAGCACTGCTGCCAGGTACAAACCCCAACGACGCAAAAGCACAAACAGCACCCGCTGCTTTGAGACCGCACCTGAAGCAGCAATAACAGCGTTTCAGCGCTCTGGATGGACGCTGCAGTGTCGCGCAGAACAAGGAGGGTGAGAGCGAAGGCGAAGCGGAGGAGATAAGTCCTGAAAAGCTGCAGAGATCAGCAGACACCTGCAATGTGCAAACATCTCGCGATAAAGAAGTCAGTGAAGAGATCTCGCGTGGAGAGACAGCAAGCGGCGCGGGCCCTCAGTTGTGGCAGCAAACGCAGCAACAGCGCAGACAGCAGGGGCAGAAAACGCACAAAATGTAGAGAGGAAGGAGGACAGAGATGATGGCGGCAACAGAGACAACCAAAACGAAAAGGAGAGTAGATAAAGGATTTAAACACAGAGACAAAAGCAGAAGGAGATATACGCTGGCGAAGATCAACAAGTCACAGACGAAAGGAGACACAGAGTATATATAT
>NW_013574670.1:2571-3114 GCF_000499745.2 Eimeria mitis | reverse complement strand
ATATATATACATATATATATATATATATATGTATATATACATACATACATATATATATATATATATATATTTATATACACATATATACATGTTGGTGTTGCTTACACTTTCTGTAGAAGTGTTGTTTGAATTCCTCGACGGTACATTCATCGGGCACTTCACATGCGTCGAGGAATTTTCCGCTTCTCTTTTTCAGATAGAGTTTCATTTTGTTTGTGTTTTATGTATTTTTAAGTTATAATTAGTGTTTATTTTTTGTTTTTTTTTGTTTTTTTTTGTTTGTTTTGTTGTTTTTCGCGTTTTTCTGTATCTTTTGGTGTACGGGATATGGGTGTTCTATGGTGCTTACACCAGCGCGCTGCCGGCCTCTATCGCAGCTTTTTTCTTCTCCGGTCTGAAAAAAAACAAATAAAGACACAAAAAATAAGTAAATTACACTACATTGATGCAGGAGACATGGTGTACATACACCCCAACAACAGCCTCGAAGCCCTCAAGCGCCACAGCGCTACAGAGACAGAGGCAGCAGCAACACACGGACGG
>NW_013574670.1:2349-2471 GCF_000499745.2 Eimeria mitis | reverse complement strand
TGTTTTTTTTTGTTTTTTTTTGTTTGTTTTGTTGTTTTTCGCGTTTTTCTGTATCTTTTGGTGTACGGGAGATGGGTGTTCTATGGTGCTTACACCAGCGCGCTGCCGGCCTCTATCGCAGT
>NW_013574670.1:1569-2249 GCF_000499745.2 Eimeria mitis | reverse complement strand
ACACTACATTGATGCAGGAGACATGGTGTACATACACCCCAACAACAGCCTCGAAGCCCTCAAGCGCCACGGTGGTAGAGAGACAGAGGCAGCAGCAACACACGGGCGAGTAAAGAGAGAAAAAAACCAGAAAGATGGAGGAAAATAAACTCACCAATATAAACTGAACGAAGAATTTCTTTTTTTTTTCAAAAGAATACATGAAATGCTGCCTATACACCTCAACAACACCGAGGCTGCTCGTCCTGCATACAAACGAGAAACAGACGGAAAGCCCCAGCGAAACGCAGCATGCGCCGCGGAATATATTTATATTTTGTTTTTAATTTTAATTTATTTTATATTTATTCATAAAAAACACAATATTCTTCTCTATTTGTTGCTGAATTCCAATCGCGGAGAGCTGAGGTGTACATACACCTCACGCACAAATGACCCCCAGCGACGACGCGTTTTGAATATTTCAACTTTTCTTGAAATTTCGAGCATTTTACTTTTTTTTTCGGCTTTTTCTTTTTATTTTTTTTTATTTTTTATTTTTTTATTTTTTATTTTGTTTCTGATACCCCCCTCCCCCTTTACCTCTCTCTTTTGTATGTATTCATGTGCTGCATATACACCTGAATTTCAGGTTGGTTTATTGAATACAAGGAAAGCAGTATTCACGTTTCCTCTCGATA
>NW_013574669.1:2607-2844 GCF_000499745.2 Eimeria mitis | reverse complement strand
ATTCCCATGCCTCTTTCATAGCGCCTGCGGCCTTGTTGAAATCATCCAAGTACTTGTGCATGCTCACATCATCCAGTGGTATCTGGGGTGCCTTTAGGTAGGATCGCAACCTACTTGACACATTGTACTGAGCCTTTGACAGCAGAAGCACTAGAAAAGTGGCGAGAAATGGCGTAGCTGGACGTGTTATTTAAGGTGTTATGTGAATTTCACTAAACTCAGCCGATCGCAGAGGCT
>NW_013574669.1:0-2502 GCF_000499745.2 Eimeria mitis | reverse complement strand
ACCAGTTGGTGCGGTATGTTTTTTCCGCAGCATGGCCCTAACATATCTAATGCTCCCGTTTGTTATCCGCCTCGTTTTTTTAGCACCAACAGAAAACTCTAACAACCATGGATGTCTCTACAGTGAATAAAATTTTCGGACGTTCAGTTTCCAAATACAAACTGCGCAGTACTACAGCGTTCTACGCTGCTATGCCTGCGCCTGGATTCGCTCGATCATCCGTAGTACAGTCCGACTCAGCGCAAACAAATTCTCGCTGACGAGCGCTATGCATAAGCAGCGGTGGGCTCGCATTCCTCGGAAACAGGGTTTTAATTCCCGTTCTGCAATCTGGCTGGTCATGAGGACAAGACCAAATCTCGCCTCACTGATAGTTGGGTGCCCCCGTCCTTCTAGGCGGAGATCCCACAAAAAAACGGGTTAAATACAAGACTGCGTTTAACTTTCTAGCTACAGCAGCAACTGTAACGAGGCCGATCACCACGGATGCAGACCCCTGCCGCACTAAAAGTGGTGTCACTCGGCACAACGCACAATAAAATCAGTTCATAGACTATAAAAGGAACAATGCAATCATCACCAGGTCATCCTCTGGTATGCCTTGGCTTAGCAGTCCTCGCATAAGCTCCCTCTTAGTCTTCAGCCTGTCCTGGGCATTGTCCGCATTTTCCTTCTCTTGCTGCTTCACAGCTGCCCCCACTTTTAACTTCGTCCAATTATCTGCAATTCGGCTCAGCTTTCGTATGAATGCGTAATTCGTAGTGCCATCGGATTCACCGAATATCTGCGCAGCTGCTTGGGCAAAAGCTCCTGTTCGAAATGGCTCACCAGTATATGGAATCTGGTGTTCGGCAGGGGCATGAGCGGGGTTGAAGGCGCCGTCTCCAAACGGTTGAAGAAATTCCATGAAATAATATCGGGCGTTCAAGTTGGCGTCGTTACATCTCTCCTCAATATCCAACAACAATTGTAGCCTTTGGGCGAAGGCTCCTTCTACCTCTCGTTTGCTATAACCACCAGGCAGCCCCCAATGCATCAAGAGGTGAGCTGCATACCAACCCTTTCTTCCCCATTCTGCAAGGTCTATGAACGCATGGTGACGAGATGGTTCGCCGTCGCGAGAAAAAGGCAAGGCTACGCCAAATTGCTCTTCCTTAGCGGAGAACCACATTAATTCGTTGACGCGAAGCGTGGCTGCCCGGCAAATGCTGCGTAGTAGCTGCAGGTGTTGGGCGAAGTCCCGCCGCGCCTGCGGAGAAGAAGCAGATGGAATTTCGCATTCTTGCATCTTGGCAACGTGGTCTTTGATGACCGCCAGAGGGTCTCTCGATAGATTTTGACCATCCTCCAGCGACGGTGTGAAGTGTATTTGAAAAGCTTCACGCACGCTCGATTTTTGGGGGAAAGCCTTTTCCATCTCCTCTGCTGCTCTCTTGAAGGCGTCCATGTACTTCTGCATGCTCACATCGTCCAGCGGTAGTTGTAACGCATCATCCAGTGACGGCTCTGACACGTCGTCCAGTGACGGCTGTGACACATCGACAAGTCCCAGCTGTGACGCCTTCACGTACGATGGAGATCTTCCGGACATGATGTAACGAACCCCACACACCACTATCACTGCAACCGCAGCAATTGCAGCCGTAGTCGCCCGAGCCCTTTTCCCGCGGTACCTCCAGGAAGGAGAAGCTCCACCTGCCTTGGCAGCGATGCCACTGTTGTTTGCGTTATCTGGGGAGGGATCTGTTCCTTCCCCTGCGACCTCAAGCGGGTCCGAAGCTTTTGGCGACAAGTCGCCTGCAATGCGCCTCATATTTCCCATTATGGAAACTGAATTGACGGACCCAAAGAGTATTGTTGCCTTCAAGCGGACCGCTATGTAAAACTTCAATGAAACAGCGCAGAGCGGCCGCTTAAAGCAACACAGAGGACCGGGAGATGGTTCTGGTTGGCAGGACGACGGTGACGTTTGAGTAAATTTGTGTTGAGATGAATTAGTGGGGAAAACTAAGGTAGGAATACTTTCGTGCAACCACTGCGTAGATGCTACCCAAAATCCAGGGTAGAATGCCTGTTGCAGGGTCAGGCACTACATTGACGCCAGTGAACTGCCTAAGGAAATAGGAAAAAAAAAGAAATAACGTATGCAAAAATTGAATGAGGCTTGGTAAGCAGAAAAGATGAGTGTCTAATGGTGGCTACAACTTGCGGCCACAGCTGCCAGGCCTTCTTTTGGGAGTGGCATGGCATCGACTGTAATGAACAGCTGGCCTAAACTCTTACGACGTATGATCACGAAGCTATTCTGACTTGGTTCACGTCTGCAACTAGCTACCAAAATCTATGATTATCGCTAAAATCACTATTAAACACAATAAACAACCAAAGCACACTCGAGTTATTATTATTGTTAGGGAAGAAAACAACAATACTAGTATCGACCGTCGTTGAGGGTCAGTGCCAGAATCACAGCATCAGCCTCACCCCCAGCCCCAAGGTGGT
>NW_013574668.1:1391-2935 GCF_000499745.2 Eimeria mitis | reverse complement strand
TTGGGATTCACAGCGCACAGGTGAGTGAGACACTATTCAGTTTGAAGACATCGAAATGTACATGGACAGATGACAGCAGGACCTGAGGGTAAAGCGGAACTTGGAGACGAAACTACTGCTCATGTGCCCAGCTCCGCGAATCGGTTGGAAAATCAAGTTTAGTAGAAATGCGAGCCAGCGGGCTGAGAGACGTGAACGCCGCTGTGGAGCTCTCTACAGTGTGCCACTAGGTTCTCCGAGAACGCCAGAGTCAATTAATGCAAACGCAACCTTATGTATTGCAGAACTGAAATGTGGCGAGATGCATTCTTGAAAGCACCCTCCAATGGCACCCAGTGATTTCCACACGTTGTAGGTTGGAAAGGTGTGCTGCGCGAAACAGTGGGAACAGTGGGAGGGCTCAGCAAGCGCCCACACCGAGGAACACATTACGTTTAAACGATATGAAATAATAATGGGGATTTCATGGCTGTGCAGACAAAATGTAGTCGTCCTAGTACTTGCATGGTGTTCGCAAAGGAGATAAACACGAGACAGGCGTCATTAGGGCATGCACGAATGCTTAAGTGGGTGCAGATGTTGTATCCAAGATCATCTGCAAGATCCACGCAGATCATGCAGCCCCAATGGCTTTTCGCCGCAGAATCTGGTCCGACCACGACACGAGAACAGCTCTGGCCTTGCTGTGGCGAGCCTTGCTTGGTTTGGTGCCAACCCTGCTGACTGTTCTGCCTTACTGCCGCTGCCAAACTCTGCGTACAGAGTACTTACATTCGAGCTTAGAGCATCTTGACTAGGTCTACGCTTAGGGTATCTTGACTAGGTCTAGGCTGAGGCCACTGCGTGGAGTTGCTCCACCCGCCAGCACAAACATGCTTCAGCAGCAGCTACTACTGCTGAAAGACCTGCTGCTACAGCTGCCTACTTGAGCCCTCTGTTTAGCAGTGTTTCTCAACTGTCCTTAGGCCACGCCACAAATGAAGGTCTGCACTGGCCCCTAGAGATGTTACGGATCTTCGCCTGTTATCTCCGCTCCTGCCCACCGCTTGCCTCTCCAACTGCACAGGTTTTAAGTGGATGAGGAGTCCCTCAAAGTGGCTTGAGTTATTGGCAATAAATAGTTAAACCCGAAGGTCCTGCCGCCGATACGAGTGTGACAAAATAATCTTCCTATGGCGGCAAGGACCAGAGGAAAAAAAGAGAACAGAGCACACGCAATAATGCTAGGCACAAGCACAGGTCCTCTACAACTCAACTACAGAAAAAGGTACGCAATGCCACGCAAAATGATTTCACGTATGCGTAGCAGCTAGGACTGCAGTAGCAGAGGCAGCGCAGCATTCTTCGTACTGGCTAAACACACAGCAGCACTGACCACACGGAACACCTGAAGCACGTGTATTTGCAACGTAGAAATGGATAGTACACATGTGTACAGAGACATGAGAATCTGTTTACCATGTATTTTATGGTTTTTCCCCGCTGCTTTGGCTCCAGACATATAAGAAACATCCTATTATGCGGCCGCTTATTAAGCCGAGACG
>NW_013574668.1:1034-1291 GCF_000499745.2 Eimeria mitis | reverse complement strand
GTATGTTATGGTTTTTCCCCGCTGCTGTGGCTCCAGAGATATAAGAAACATCCTATTATGCGGCCGCTTACTATTAAGTCTAGGAGACAAACGGTAGTACTCGTTGCCCTACAGGACTGCTGGCAGTTGTTTCAGGCCACAAGCTGGGAGTCGTTGAAGCCTCCTCAGCCGCAGCGAATCACCCAACTCTGATTAGCTAGAATAAAACCAGGGAACTGCGTACCAGCACACTGGAAGAAAATGCTTTCTTCAGTAGA
>NW_013574668.1:0-830 GCF_000499745.2 Eimeria mitis | reverse complement strand
CATTCACTGTCAGGCCTCTACATGGCGTATTCGGAATTGTTCGCCATCTCTTTGCCAATTCTAGCATCTCTTGCCACTGCGCGTGTGTTCCCATTCCCTCTATGTCTGCCGGTGAGCGATCCGCTCAATAGGAAGAGGGGGGAAGATATCAAAAAAATTCGCTGCACCTTGCCATCTGCCGGATTCAAATAGGCGTTGCTGTGTGCCCTTCTTGCTGTTCGTCATTAGTGTTTCGTTGGTTGCTTCTGACGTTCCTCAACAAGCATCATGAGTTTTAAGCCTGCTTGCTTCATCTCCGCTACAGCTGAAGCCAGTTCATTGAGACCATTAGCGGACTGTGCCTTCTCCTGCCCACTGTTGAACTGGGCCAAAAGCTCTTCAAATCCTTGAATATTACCCGCAGACATTTCAATATGCTCGTGTTGCTGTTGGGCCTCCTCCCCTATTGCTCTGCGTAGCGTGGCAGTTGCTTCCCGCACCCTGGTGGTGCTCATCCGCATGTCGACTTCCAAGGATTTTTTAAGCAGTATATTCAGCCAAATTAAGCCCGCCAGGTTCAGGGAATCCGTCGCAGCTTTTGCTGCCGCTTGCGATGCACCCAACAGTTCCTCCGTACGGGCCGCTGCGCTGCGACTTCCTTCCTCCGTGTCTTCTTCTGCATTTGCAGGCTTGTGCAATGCAGCCTTTGCATCCTCAACCTCCTTCAGCGTGCCAGCAACATTTCGGGCCAGCATGGTACTCATACGTCTCGCGAACGGATGTCGTTCGCTTGCCGTGTCTTCCTGTTCCGACGGGGAGGCGAAATCGCCGGAAACCTCCATTTCTGCCGC
>NW_013574667.1:2663-2845 GCF_000499745.2 Eimeria mitis | reverse complement strand
TGCTGCTGCTGCTGCTGCTGCTGTTGCTGCTGCTGCTGCTGCTGCTGCTGTTGCTGTTGATGCTGCTGCTGTTGCTGTTGCATGCGCTTTTGTAGTTACTGCTGCTATTGTTGCTGCTGCTTCTGTTGTTGTTGCAGCTGCTCTGTTGTTTCTGCTGCTGTTGTCGCTGTTTTACGTGCTAT
>NW_013574665.1:12899-16766 GCF_000499745.2 Eimeria mitis | reverse complement strand
TGAAGAGAAGGCGTATTCCAACTGGAGTTGCAGAACGTTACTGTTCCACTCGATGCAGTCCATTCTGCGCGCGAATGCTCGATCGTGACCGGAGCTTTCCTGCTTAAATTTGTTCCATTGCGTAATGATTCCATTCAATGACGTACTCTCTGGTATGTATTATTGACACTGGAGATGGAAGCGCTAATTGCAGTCACCTCAACAATTCCGGCGCCACTTCGCGCAAACAGTCGCCGTGCTCTGCGCACCAATACAGCAGGTCTCGATGCGATAGCAGGTACCAGCGACTAAACAAATCCGCATCCCGGAACATCATCACCATTTGCCTAAAGGAGCATTTGGCGTTAGGGCACGAAGCGTCTCACGTCCAAGGTACGGGCAGACGAAATGTCAAGCGAAGAAATGTATGGCATCTAACGATCTACCATAAGCCGCGATGCGCACTATTCTTGCACTGGTGCATTTGTGCTGTCCCCGACGCGTCGCCACGCTCCCCGAACAAGCCGAAGAACTCACAACAATCGAAGCTCCGAATAAATACGTCTAGCGGGACTTGGAAGGCGCAGGCATCCTCAACCCTCACGACTCAACGATTCGTTTGACCTGGCCATCTGTAGGCTACGACAAAGCGCCCAACGATGCAGTTCTTCAATTCAAAGGCAAGCATTCTGGCAAACAGGCTTCTCTCACTACACTGGTTCCCAGTGTAGTGAGAGAAGCCTGTTCTTGCCAACCTGGATTTGAGGCACTCGACTTTATAAGCGAAAGCGCGGGGGTCTTCCCGCGTTCAGATGCAGGTCGCTGTCAGTGTCTCATAATCCTCGCTATCTGCGCACAGTCTGCACCACGCAACGAACCGCGCGATAGAGGCCTTGATTCACATTTGTCTTGTGGTTACTAGATTTGTGCTGATCCCGGGTTCGACCCGTGGGCTGTCGCGCAGGCATGTACGTTCTCAGAGCAGGCACTACATGGCAATATCAAAAGGGAGTTGCATTACGCACCCTGGCATGCGGACACATACGGCCGCAAACAAGAAAACCCAATGGAACCCTTGTCCCCAACATCACACAGCGACCCAACCGCGGACTTCCGCAATGAGGTCGCAGCCTGGCTAAGGGATCAATGTAGTGCGAGACCCAGTTCTGGACAGCCCGCAATTAACACGGTCAAACTTATGTGCGAGTGTGCGATGCCCAGCAATTCCCATCTAGAATCCCTGCAAGCGCATCTGCGTCCCATATCGCTGCGCACTGCCTGCAGCACGGAACGAACCGACAAACACAAGCCGTAATGCACACGAATCTTGGTTTGTTGACCTCTGTGTTGATCCTGGTCGTAACGCGTCAGCTCTCAAGTAGTCCCATGCACCAGCCTACGCAGTCCACGCTCAAAACAAACCTGTCCAGCGACACCTGGCAGGCGCATACAGTCATTCTGAAACACCACAGCTCCTTGCCTCCTGTGCGCTGCCACCTCTCCAGTACGATAAAAACCATCAGTGAGGAACTAATCCAATGCAACTGAAGACTGTTTAACGGATCAATGCAGTCCGAGACCCAGTGCTTGACAACCCGTAATTAACACGGTCAAACTTATGTGCGAGTATGCGATGCCCAGCAATTCCCATCTAGAATCCCTGCAAGCGCTTCTTTTCCCATCTTTCTGCGCTCTGCCTGCTGCACGGAACGCACCGACAAACACAAGCCGTGATGCGCACGAGTCTTTCTTTGTTGTTCTCTGTGTTGATCCTGGTCGCCAACCGTCAGCTCTCAGGTAGTTCCATGGACCAGCCTACGCAGTCCACGCTCAAAACAAACCTGTCCAGCGACACCTGGAAGGCGCATAGAGTCATTCTGAAACATCGCCCCTACTTGCCTCATGTGCCATGCCACCTCTCCAGTACGGGACAAGCCGTCAGTGAGGAACTAATCCGATACAGTCGAAGACTGTCTAAGGGATCAATGTAGTGCGAGACCCAGTTCTGGACAGCCCGCAATTAACACGGTCAAACTTATGTGCGAGTGTGCGATGCCCAGCAATTCCCATCTAGAATCCCTGCAAGCGCATCTGCGTCCCATATCGCTGCGCACTGCCTGCAGCACGGAACGAACCGACAAACACAAGCCGTGATGCGCACGAGTCTTGGTTTGTTGTCCTTTGTGTTAATCCTGGTCGCCAACCGTCAGCTCTCAAGCAGTTCCATGGACCAGCCTACGCAGTCCACGCTCAAAACAAACCTGTCCAGCGACACCTGGCAGGCGCACACAGTCATTCTAAAAACATCACCACTACTTGCCTCCTGTGCGCTGCCACCTCTCCAGTACGGCACAAGCCGTCAGTGAGGAACTAATCCGATGCAATCAGAGACTAAGGTGTAAATGTAGTGCGAGACCCAGTTCTGGACAGCCCGCAATTAACACGGTCAAACTTATGTGCGAGTATGCGATGCCCAACAATTCCCATCTAGAATCCCTGCAAGCGCATCTTTTTCCCATCTTTCTGCGCACTGCCTGCAGCACGGAACGAACCGACAAACACAAGCCGTGATGCACACGAATCTTGGTTTGTTGTCCTCTGTGTTGATCCTGGTCGCCAACCGTCAGCTCTCAAGTAGTTCCATGGACCAGCCTACGCAGTCCACGCGCAAAACAAACCTGTCCAGCGACACCTGGAAGGCGCATAGAGTCATTCTGAAACATCGCCCCTACTTGCCTCATGTGCCATGCCACCTCTCCAGTACGGCACCAGCCGTCAGTGAGGAACTAATCCGATGCAGTCGGAGACTGTCTAAGGGGTCAATGTAGTGCGAGACCCAGTTCCGGACAGCCCGCAATTACCACGGTCAAACTTATGTGCGAGTATGCGATGCCCAGCAATTCCCATCTAGAATCCCTGCAAGCGCATCTGCGTCCCATATCGCTGCGCACTGTCTGCAGCACGGAACGAACCGACAAACACAAGCCGTGATGCGCACGAGTCTTTCTTTGTTGTTCTCTGTGTTGATCCTGGTCGCCAGCCGTCAGCTCTCAGGTAGTTCCATGGACCAGCCTACGCAGTCCACGCGCAAAACAAACCTGTCCAGCGACACCTGGAAGGCGCATAGAGTCATTCTGAAACATCGCCCCTACTTGCCTCATGTGCCATGCCACCTCTCCAGTACGGCACAAGCCGTCAGTGAGGAACTAATCCGATGCAGTCGGAGACTGTCTAAGTAACCTATATAGCGTCTTTACGATCAACATATTATGTTTGCTTGGTTCACAATAGTAAGCATTACTACGCCACCAACGTTCCAGGTAGCCCGGACCCAGGGTCCATATGTTTCACCTCTGATTACTCTACACTTAAGCAGACGCATATGCATGTAATCCCAACCGAGAAAACACAAACCGGAACCACAGAAAAATCTGCTACTTCGAGGCCTCCTGCAGCGGCACTGCCGGGAACTAATGGGAATTGCAACGACAGACTCGCACCACTGCATCCACCGATGGTACCATTCCTCACACTAGGATGGCTCGATGGATGCACTGCCTGCTTTCAGGGAAATGAATTAGAAGCATATCTTCCGCTGGCCCGCTGTGCAGACGTTCCGCTTGTCTTGTGTATTAACCCGCGACACGCAAGTGAACCTCCAGTTCAGAACTTCAGCACCTCCAGAATCGCTGCAAGCATCTGCAAGGTCCCTGCGCTTCGCACTAAATGCCACCACCACAGTTGTCTGCAAAGGGTATTCTTGTGCCAGTAGAGTCAACTTTGACTCTGTTAGTAAGCATTCTTCCCATTGGAAACAATGGGAAGAATGCTTGATCAATCCCAAATCTGACCCTTACGGAACAAGAAGAAGCCGCCCCTTCTGAAAGG
>NW_013574665.1:7035-12799 GCF_000499745.2 Eimeria mitis | reverse complement strand
TGAAGCATTATTGGATGCCAAAGTCCTGAAGCAGTGGATGAGCAAGTATACCAAGGCAGCAGTTGCGACAGCCAGCGGCAATATCGCAAGGGACGCCCTAGTGCGTTTCCTTGCGCCTCCTTCTAAAAGGAAGCTCTGAGTATGCAGATTAGTCTCATCGTGCCGCCGAAGCGCTTCATAGCTAGAAGACCAAGCGTCCATGTCTTGTAGATCGTTGGCCGCTGCCACGACAAGCGCCCGGAAAGCGAGCGTAACTGGCAAGAAGTAATACATTTTCAATGAAAATTAATCACTCATTCGATTTCTTTGTCATCAATAAAAGTAAATTATAGATGAGTTGAGCCGGAGAGAGTCGCCCGGTTGTGTAGCTCAATGCTGAGCAGCTGTTAGTACTCGGGGCTGCAGCTGCAAAGGCCTGGGGTTCAGCAGGGTAGGTCAGAAACACTGAAATATCTGGAACGGATCAACGCACCTGATAATTTCACTAAACATAATGATAATTCTACAAACCGATGACGGAAAGACAGGCTCATAGGTATAGAATCATAGCTATCAGAGAAATCGCGGCCCGGAAAGTGCACTCCCGATAGAAGTATTGTAGTGCCTGGCGCTAAAATTTCAGTGCCGACTAGGCCAGACACATATTAGGTAACTAACAACCAGCATAAGCACCCAAGGATCGAGGGTCAACTAACCGTTTGATACGTGTGTAGTAGGATAAGCACCGCTTATACGAGTGAAGTAGCGAGGCCGTGAAAGGGTACAAGTGTAGCATCGTTTGCCTGCAGTTAGCAATGGAGCCTTCACTTGGCCTTTGTAGGTTGGATGTAAGCAATTGCAAACCTTCATTGAGTGTATTCAGAGGTAAAGCATGCAGCAAGGGAAGCTTCGTCCAAGCTTTCTTCTGCCCACGCGTGAGGCTGTGCAGTGAACAGTTGGCCTCCGCTGCTACTACGTATGAACCCTAAACTATTCTGACTAGGTGCACCCTCTGCATCTAGCTACCAAAATCCATGATCCTTGCTAAGTCCACTATTAAACACCTTAAGTGAAAAAATTTGACTTCTTATTATCTATCCAGGAAGAAGACCCAGAATAATATAACTGCCTCTNCCTTAAGTGAAAAAATTTGACTTCTTATTATCTATCCAGGAAGAAGACCCAGAATAATATAACTGCCTCTGACCCTCGCTGAGGGTCAGTGCCAGAGTCACAGCATCAGCCTCGCACCTAGCCCCAAGCCGGTGCCGGTGCCGGCTGGTGAGCACTCTGATCCTATTATGCATCTTTTATATCTAAATGTGTCCTAATTCCTGCGATATTCTATAGTATTTATCCCTTTTCATGATACTAGGCGTTTAGAGGCCACACAAGGGATCCATTGTAGTGCCTGTGCACTACAGGCTGGCTGTTATGGGTGAGCACAACGCGCTGCAACTCCTCTCAGGCTGCCTCCTCTCCACCCCAGGCCCCGACCAGCACTGCTCAGGGCGCCTGGAGATACGGGGGAGAAACCAGCTGCTTTCGCGTTGGTCTTCGGAGGGCACCAAGGAGTCGTTACAAGATCAGTTAACATCAGCATAGCTTACACTCCTGTTAAGAGTGTTCGCTTCCCAGCAATAATGCCGATATTGTTTAATGAAATTGCGTCAGTTTACAATGCCTAGTCACCTCGTCAGTTTTCCTCCAGTGTAACAAGTGCCTGAAGTGTTGTNTTGCGTCAGTTTACAATGCCTAGTCACCTCGTCAGTTTTCCTCCAGTGTAACAAGTGCCTGAAGTGTTGTACCAATTTCACGCAGGTCCTGCATATAATGCTTGCTCTCTGTCCGTCGTCAAGGACAGAAGCGAGCTGCAATGTAGGTAGAGACTTTAAGCAAGAGTTTCCCCAGAGCAGCTTGCCTCCTTCTCCTGTCCTCAGGCCTCCTGTGTAGTGAACAGCTGGCCTTTGCTGTTACTACGTACCAATCCTAACAATCCTAAGCTATTCTGGCTAGATGCACACTCTGCATCTAACGCAATCAACAACCAAAACACATTGGAGTTCACATTATCTGTTCCCAAAGGAAATTACAGAATAATAGAACTGTCTCTGACCCTCGCTGATAGTCAGTGGCTTAGTCACAACACCTGCCTCACACCCAGCCCCAAAGCCGGTGCCGGCTGGGGAGAACTCTGATCCTATTATGCACCTTTTATATCTAAAAGTGTCCCAATTCCTGTGATATTCTATAGTATTTATTCCTTTTCATGACACTAGGCGTCTAGAGGCCACAGAGGCGATCCATTGTAGTGCCCGTCCACTACATACGATACGCCCCTCAGTCGAGGAATACGTTCTCTCTTCTCCGGACTGTCAGCAGCAAAATCTGCTGAACACCATCAAATCCAGATCGCTGCAAAGCCTGCCTATTCTTGAAAGGACCTGGACGGACATCTCACTCGGGCTTACCACCCGTCAGAGGCCCTGACAGCATCTATCTCCTTGTGGATGGGCCTAGCAAATAGGCTCATTTTAATCCCTGTTCGAGCACGGTGGCAGTAGACTGTGTTTTCACTGATGTTGTACTTTTCCATTAATCCGCCTTCAACAGCGTAGAAGACGGGAAAGCGACGTGGTGACTGCCGCTCCCGCTTCTGCCGCAGCAGGGCTGGTTGCGCCCGACACAGCAACAGCACCTAGGGGAGTCTCCCGACAGGCTGCCGATTGGGCCTTCTCGTCCCGTTCACTAACTCAGTATGTTGGTGTCTACTAGCAACAGCCGGCATGTACCCGAAGGGCCAACGAGCAGCAGCAGCAGCAGCAGCGGCAGCAACAGGAACAACCGCTCAAGCAACAGCAAAACACACGCAGCAACAGAGGAACACGATGGTCTTTTTGCAGCACAGCAGCAGCAGCATATGCCGNCAGCAAAACACACGCAGCAACAGAGGAACACGATGGTCTTTTTGCAGCACAGCAGCAGCAGCATATGCCGCTGGGGGGGGTACATTTTACTGCACGGCGAGCAGCATCCGCAACGGGACCGGCAGCACGAGCAGCAAGAGAGATGGCACAAACCTACCACATCCTATATGGATATTGTCACTCGAGAACGTGCGCTTTCTGCCGGTGGAGGGGTAGATGCAGCATGCTCTGCGTGCAGTGAGCACAGGAGACTTCACTTGGCCTTGTTAGGTGGCGTGTAAGCTGATGCAAACGTTCTATAATGTATTCAGAGGTGAAACATGCAGTAAATGAAGCTTAGCTGAAGCCACTTTGTGCGCACGCGTGAGGCTGGCTTGTATTAGCAGCCGCAGCAAGGTGCGCCGCAACCCCATTTCAGGCTGCCTGCTCGTCGCGACACCCAGGCCCTGAGCTCAACGACAAGGAGGCCTGAGGAAAGGGGAAGGAGGTTAGCTGCTTCTGGGAAGGTATTGCCTTAAGTCCTCNAACGACAAGGAGGCCTGAGGAAAGGGGAAGGAGGTTAGCTGCTTCTGGGAAGGTATTGCCTTAAGTCCTCACGAACATTGCAGCTTGTTTCTGTCATTGATTAAGGCCAGAGAGCAAGCGCTGTATTTACTCCGTCAACTACACAAAAAAAAACTGAACCAGCTCAAGCCCTCCACTGTACACAAATATTGTCTTGCTTCCTATTTGAGAATACCTTTAGTTTGCAATCAACGTACAGCATGAGTTTCAGTAGGCTGTACGGTAGTTTGTTCCATGCATTTGACGATTTCTTTGATCGTCAAACAGCATGACAGCAGCTACCTGTTCTGCTGTGACGTCTCCGTGCCCAGTATGCAGCCACAGGTATCGACCTAACGGAATTCTTCAAGTTTCCAGCTATTTTCAGTTCCTAAAAATTGTTGTTGCTGTGCCGCTACCACAACTATGAAGATCTCGAGAGTGGACATGCCGGCGCAGGCGCCACCAGGAACGCGGGAAACTGAACAGACTGGCTCACCAAGCAGAAATGAAGCAACTGATGGGCCGTTCGCAGCATAAATATTTATTGTATTTTAAGACAGACATGTTGTCTAAAAGGAACAAGTGTTACAGCTTTGTTCAATTGCTGCACCGCTGGTTGCAGCCATGCAGCTACTGCGGTACACACCAATGGTTCGGGGCGGCAGAGTTCCTCCGTCCAACGGAGACGCGTGGAGATTCTCAACTCTCTCATGGTGTAAATTCTTGTCAAATTACTCTTGTTTGTTTATTTGGAGCCTCAATTTCCCTTGTAATTCCTCGGAGGCTCACTGCACCACCTCGTTCGCGGCATATTCACTGTCAGATCCGCCGACGGGCCAACGGCCAATCGAAGCCATAAGCAAGCTCCAAAAGCTTAAAAGAAGTAAGATTTATTTTCATTATACTTTTTCAGGTTTTGCAGTTATCTCCACTCGTTGCGCAACGGGTAGCGGCATCATTGCAGTGCTGCGAAGTCTCATTGAGTGTTCCCGTTCTATCGAGAACCAATGATCGGCTTCTGAATCCCCTTTTCGAAATCGTCGGTTTGTTTTTCATTTTTAGAGTAAAATTTGACCTGATTATCAAGGTTGGCGGTAGTGTAAATTGTTCCCTCTTTTCCCCCTGTGTGTGTGCTGCAAGAAGTTGAACCGCTACGGCGGGCAAATGCACGAACGCTACGCAAGCGTACACGAGTGTATCTACATGCCTGCGCTTTATCTGCCTTTTCTCCTCAGGTAATCAGCATCTGAAGTTGCTACAAGGACGATAAAATGNTGCCTGCGCTTTATCTGCCTTTTCTCCTCAGGTAATCAGCATCTGAAGTTGCTACAAGGACGATAAAATGGCGGACGCGAAGCGGCAATTGGCGCGCTTCACCAGTTGGTTGGGTTTGGCTTGTGGCGTTCTATCCCTTGTCGTATTCTTCTTCTTGATGCCTGCGGTGTCACCGCGTGTTGTTGTATACGATGAAAGCTTCACGAAGGATTACAACCGTTACACATGGCGCTTTGCAATGTTCTCGTTCGTGCCTGATGTGTTTGTCGACATATGGACGCCGTTTGTCATGGGAATGATATCTATTTTCTGTCACTTTGGGGAGTTCAACTTCGACTGGATGTGCAAAACGTATGCACACTTCTTTGTTTGGAACTTCGTGATGGCGCTATTTGGGCAAATTGGATATTCAGGCATCATAGGCATCATCGCCAGCTCCTTCACTTTCCTCTGCACTCTCCTCAGTCTTATATGCGCCTTTCTCGTCAAGGACCAGAGCGCCAAGCTGCAGATCACGCAGCAAAAATGAGCGAACAGTAGTTAAACAACAAACGCGCTAACAATAAACAGTAGACGAAGACGCGAGGCAATGACCACGACAAGCACTACGGAGCATGCATATCCGCAGTGCGAGGCGCCTCGATTCGCCCGTCTCCTCGTAGCGCGTTGACCTTTTTATAATTTACACGCTCTACTCGACGCACACCAACAATTTGAGAGCTGGCTAGCTAGTCAGCCCGCTAAACAGGTATTCAATAAACCTCGGGCAGTGAAGGCTTTTGCACTCCTGGCGGTGGGAGTCACGCTTCCTGCATTTCTGCATTTCTGGTTAGTGTGTCTGCGATTTGTAACTGTATAACGACTATCAAAATCTATTCGAAAGGCGAGGTATTCAATGTAAGCAATAGAAATGGTACTGATAGTGACGCAGAGCTGTGCTTAGGGAAAGCTACCATCGTCCCAGCCAAGCCACCCACACGAAAAAGATAGCACTTAATAATCTAGCTGCTCGTTGCCAATGACTCAAAGGTACAGAA
>NW_013574665.1:2602-6915 GCF_000499745.2 Eimeria mitis | reverse complement strand
CTATATCAGCTGTAAGAACTGACGAAACAGGGAACTGCTGCCTGCACAGTAACGCTTGTTTATGCGCTATCCGGAGACTCGAACCAATCGATGCACAAACTTGATGACTAAAGAAGTAATCGAAAAAGTGCTGCGTTTCCTCGAACGAAGCAGACGCAAGTTTCGAGCTCTGCAGAATTCGCCGTTTACGCCGTGCAGTAAAAATCAGGAACTATCGTCCAACTTATTGTTCGTTTGTTTGTTTGCATTTCAATCTGTTTGTCTTTTCTCGGTCCGCCTATCCGTGTCTGTTTCTTAATCTACCCATCTGCTGTTGGGTTGTGAGGCTTTTCTGCGTGTGAAATTGGGCCGCCTGCGCTGCAGCGGCGAACACTGGCGCGACAGGCTCCTTCTGATGAACTTGTTCGTTCTTATTTCGCTTTGTCGTAGAGCCAACCGTATTTTCCCTCATTTCATCTCCTCTAGTCCAAAGTTATCGTCTCGTCGCCCGCGTACATCTGCCGCCACTCCCGCGCTGCACGCACAGCCAAAGAACAAGAAAGAGCAACACTCGCCACTTTCCTAGTCGCAGACAGCGTTAGTCCGGTGGGAGCATGCTGAATGCACGGACAAAGACCGCAGTTATAACTGTCTTCGTGCAACTGTTGCACTTAGACTCTACCGTTATTGCAACANACGGACAAAGACCGCAGTTATAACTGTCTTCGTGCAACTGTTGCACTTAGACTCTACCGTTATTGCAACAGTCACTCGCTACACTGTCGTGTTCGAACAAATTTTCCAACTATCACATTCATACTTGCAAGATTCATCTGCCTTACTTCCGCTGCTGCAGAATGTCAACATGGCACTAGATGACTCTTGCACCTACCGATCTACCTACCTGCCTATCCGTTCCCGTGCAGTCTATATCTACCTCATTTTTCTGGTGCATGTTTTGAACAATCAGCGATCAATCACTAATGCGCGATTCAAAGTTCAATCTATGCTTAACTACCGACCCGTGAGCTTTGCATGACCCATTCATATACTACTGTGCCGTTGTATCCATCTCCTAATCTGCGTGCGCTGTAGTTACCTCTTTCTTCTGCTGCTTGTCGGTCGTGTTTAAAATGATCCGCTACTTTCGTGTCCAGGGGATCGTCGGGTTCGGGGGCCGAAAGGAGGGCCTGTACGGAGAGTAGCACCGTTCGAATCTGCAGGGCGGGGCTCCACTTGTCTTTTAAAATGTCTAGGCAAATGCGCCCCAGCGCGTCCTGTTTGGCAAACGAAGAGATACACAAGCAAACAGCAACACACATTAACACGACCGCAAACAAATCAACCACCCTGATAGAAAGATATGATATCCGCATATATGCCCATGTAGACGCAAAGTTAAACATATGCATTTATACATGTGCTTAAGGCATATCACTGAATCGCGTCCAGCCCAGTCTAAGTTTTGTATTCGTTTGCTTCTCGGACCACAATTCGCACACTTCACCTCCGTACAAAAAAAAACACACAAAATTCAATATCAGCGCAAAGACGAACGCACGCAGACGGGATGGATGCAGATGGGACCCCCCCCACCGAACGGCCACCCCTGTCCCCTTTGTCTTTTTCACAATCCGCCTTGCTGACTATCCAATATGTATTGGGACAAGCTCATGAGCGAACTTGTGCATATTTTCTTGCTCTTAGCATTCTCTCTTATGTTTTACCCGAATAATAGAATAAGCATAATGTTAGATGAGAGACTACCCCTTGTTCAGGGCAACGAGCAATGCGTTCTGAGACAGACTGACCGAAGAGATTTGGTTTTGGCTCTAATTAAGACAATATATGGGGTGTAAAGTTCTGCTCACGATATTCGGGTGGTATATCTTCGTCAGAAAACGAACTTTAGGCGGCTCCATCGGGTACTGCTCGGGCAGAAACAGCTCCANTGGTATATCTTCGTCAGAAAACGAACTTTAGGCGGCTCCATCGGGTACTGCTCGGGCAGAAACAGCTCCAGACGGTAGCGGCCGCCTGCGTTTACACCCATTTCGTTGCACAGATTAAAGGAAAAGCACTTCAAGAGTAAGCAGCTGAGTCATCAATGCAACTAGCAGCGGACACCCCATGGTGTTGCACAGATACGCAGGAGCATGCAGACGTACGGCTCTTGCCATCCGTCATCACACCGCCCACGCAGCCTCTCACGAAGATCGAACCCCCACCAAAAGCAAGCATAGTGACAGACAACCGTTGCATGCATGCGCGGACAGACGACAGGGCCGAATAAATAAGGCCCCCCCGTCAGGAAGCCCCAATGTACTCCTTACCTTCGTATGGCGTGCCGGCGGGCCCCGTCATTATAATTTTGAAATAGCGATAGTTGGATGGGTCCGGCGCCGCCTCAATGCCGGGGGCTGCAGGAAAAGCAGATATCCATATGCAGCAGCCCACTGTTAGCAACAGTAAGAGTAAGCATAGTACGGAGACAAAAAGGAGGAAACAGAAATGAATCAAGGGAAAAACTTGCACANCAGTAAGAGTAAGCATAGTACGGAGACAAAAAGGAGGAAACAGAAATGAATCAAGGGAAAAACTTGCACAGATGAATAGAAAGAAATGGTAGAGGCGCGCAAACAACCAATACATAAACTTAATTCCATGTGCTGCCCTCGCTACAGTAGAAGCAGCAGCGGTAACTGGAGAGCCTAGGGAAACGTACAAATGAAACCGTTAACAAATGGGCACTAATCAAAAAGTATGAACGACAGCCAGCGCCACCATCTAGACGCAGCAAAATGAATTATAAAGAGTGCTGGTGTGCGTGTACACAAACACACGTCACTCCGGTTAAAAAAGAAAGTATTTCGGATAAAATGAGCCTTGACCAAGAACGGTCTATCACTGCATATCCGTTTCCTTCCCTCTCTCTCCCTGTTTCTCGGCTTCCCTTCCCTCTTAACCCTCCTGCCTCTTGTTCTATTTCCCGGCATTTCTCGTGGTTTATGTCCCCCCTCTTCCCTCAGTGCCTTCTCGCCTGGCGTGCGGCTCACGCAAAAACGGCAAAGAGGCAAGTTTACAATATGTTTGTTTGCTTACGGGGCTCGCTGGCGAGGTTGTGTGTTTCCTTCTGAATGCGCTTCGGAACCAGCATCATGCTGCGGCGCTGCCTTGGCCTGGCAGGGCACAGGGACAAGCTTTAACGATGTGAGTGTTCTAAACGAAAGAAATTAGAAGAGAGAAAGGAAAATATGATTGCAATTATGTGGCACAACGGCAATGCCCAACAGCCGGAGAAGGCGNAGAAGAGAGAAAGGAAAATATGATTGCAATTATGTGGCACAACGGCAATGCCCAACAGCCGGAGAAGGCGATCGGATCGGAGGGGGAAAAAACAGACGAAAGAACTAGATATACGGGATTCCCCAGGTCAAAAACGGATTAGGAGATCAATTTTCATGCCTATTTTTCTGTTTTAACGCGGATATTCCTTCAATTTCACAAGAAGAGGCGCATTTGTGCATTACACAGAACGCCCACTCCTACCACAGCCCCCCAATTGTAGTGCCGGGCACTACAACGGCGCCCGCGGATGGTAACGCGCAGTAGAACGGCGGTAATAAAACGAGTTTAAATTAAACGTGCGATAATATTTAGTGTTATAAGATGGTATAATGTATCTCATGGGTGGGATTCCCATGATCGCCAGTCCCTACGGGGTCAGTGAAGACAGCTTTGCGTGTAGCTAGCAGCGCCTTTCCACACGCAACTCTTCAGGGTGGGGGGCACTTCTTCTACAAAGCTAAATTGAACTCCTTTTCGATATACAATAATGAGCAGATTCAGATGATATGGAGAGACTCTGGGTGGGCTAGTGCTCAATTCTTAGTGCTAGCCGGCCTCAGGGACTCGTGTTGTACGGCGGTCTGTCTGAAACTTGAAGCATGGCCTGTCTGACATTGGAACATCTATTTCTACTTACATTCAGGTTGTCCACTAAGAACCAAGTAAGGGTTCAACAATTTTATACAGTGTAAGTGCATGCATCAAGGGGAGGGGGCGCATGGTACATCTGTACGTGGGGCGGTTGCCTTGCAACAGGAGCTGCAACTTCTGAAGGGCCCCTTCACCTCTGCGGCAGTTCGAAGCCCTCGGACCGCAGTTTCTTTCTTTGTTTTGCCGGGCGCCTTCGCCTCTGATAGGTGGTGTGCCCCAGACCGCCCAGCTGCGGTGCTGGGTCTTGGCGCTCGCAGCAACGACATCTGCGGTACTACCCTCGCTGTTGATCGGGGGCCTTCGTGAGTTGCAGCAGAGTCAAAAAAAGTAAGAGA
>NW_013574665.1:1947-2502 GCF_000499745.2 Eimeria mitis | reverse complement strand
ACATGGCACATCTGTACGTGGGGCGGTTGCCTTGCAACAGGAGCTGCAACTTCTGAAGGGCCCCTTCCCCTCTGCGACAGTTCGAAGCCCTCGGACCGCAGTTTCTTACTTTGTTTTGCCGGGCGCCTTCGCTTCTGATATGTGGTGTGCCCAGACCGCCCAGCTGCGGTGCTGGGTTTTGGCGCTCGCAGCGACAACCTCTGCGGTACTACCCTCGCTGTTGATCGGGGGCCTTCGTGAGTTGCAGCAGAGTCAAAAAAAGTAAGAGAAGGACCCCTTCAAAGCGCCTGGCCTCCCCTACAGCCTCTAGGCGCCGTGTGGAGAGCCGCATAAAGAATGGTTGGGGGCTGTTGTGGATACTACCTGACCTGCTTTGCGTTACAGGACTTCTTGTTGCAACTCCCGCTGCAAGGAATCACCACATGCAAGCGAATCCGTACCCCCGTTTGAAGCATGCAATAACGCCGTAGACAACAGTTGAACACCACCTCAGTCCTCAGTAGCCAACCGTCACAAAACTAGAAATATACTCATAGCTTCAGAAAGCCTGCACTG
>NW_013574665.1:1499-1847 GCF_000499745.2 Eimeria mitis | reverse complement strand
TTTCTTGTTGCAACTCCCGCTGCAAGGAATCAGCACATGCAAGCGAATCCGTACCCCCGTTTGAAGCATGCAATAACGCCGTAGACAACAGTTGAACACACCTCAGTCCTCAGTAGCCAACCGTCACAAAACTAGAAATATACTCATAGCTTCAGAAAGCCTGCACTGTGCTGCAAGTCGCCAGTGAATATGTGCATACAACCCAAGGCAAATAAGCAAACGGCGAAGGACAGACAGGAGCTCCACCTGCATCCGCTTTGCCCGCAGAGTGAGCGGATGAGTCGCTGATACGCGGCATATATATATATATATATATATATATATATATATATATATATATATATATAT
>NW_013574665.1:1021-1399 GCF_000499745.2 Eimeria mitis | reverse complement strand
GAAACTAACCTCACTGCTTTGTGTTAAATACTTGGGCTGCGAAGGAGTTGCATTTACCTTCTGGTTGTCCAACCCTCGTCCTGCTTCTGCACGTATCTGCGCTAGGCTCGCATCTCGCTGCTATTTAATTGCTGCGTCGACGTCACTCGTTCGGACCTATTATTCTTAGTAGCTAAGTACATCTATCCTCGATTTGCCAGTAGGCAGGGGAAGTACCACCATTCCATGGGCTCGCCCCAGCCTATCAGGTGTATGAACAAAAAATAATACAGCAACGCCTTCGACTGGAGCTCTTCACTCGCACTAGTTACAATGGCTTCAACAGTTACGTTGATGAACCTCTACCTTGAAAGTGTACAACATTTTATTTGTGATTGT
>NW_013574665.1:0-921 GCF_000499745.2 Eimeria mitis | reverse complement strand
TGTACATCTATCCTCGATTTGCCAGTAGGCAGGGGAAGTACCCCCATTCCAGTTCTGCTCCCACCAGCCTATCAGGCGTATGAACAAAAAATAATACAACAACGCCTTCGACTGGAGCTCTTCACTCGCACTAGCTACAATGGCTTCAACAGTTACGTTGATGAACCTCTACCTTGAAAGTGTACAACATTTTATTTGTGATTGTACACCACCGTCATCATTTCCCTCGGTTATCATTTTGTTTGCGTATTGATGCTTCTGCCGCCTCCAAAGCGGTTGGATGTGAAGGCTTAGTCTCTCATAAGCTAATAATGGCTATCCGTAGCAAACCCTCTCTCGTTCTCTCACTCTCTTTCTCCCCCATCCCTCATTACTGCTCCCCGGCTTCTAGCTACTGGGAATAAACCCGAGGGCATCTAGTGTTTACATACACATAGTGTGCTCATTGACAAGGTGGTTTAAAGAGGAAACACCGAAGCAGATGGTGAACGCAGTGCAGAGCAACAGCCAAAACAGGTTAGGGTTTGGGGTTTAGGGGTTAGGGTTCCGTATCCTCTTCGCATCATCCAACCGAAAAAAGTGGAGAGCCAAGAGGCGGATATATACAAATACAAGCATACAATATGTATATTATAATAATACATAAATATATGCATCTTATACACCAATAAATGACGTATATGGAGAACGGGTGGTGTAACAGCCGCCACAGCCGCTATAGAAAATTGCAGCGGTGCCTCCGCTCTTTCCCGTGAAAGCCCTTTTGTGTTTTCTGTCTGCCTGTCTTTCCGCTTGCTTTTCATGTTCAATGCCGTCTTCTTCCTGCGTCCCTGCCAACGTATCCAGCGGGGGGGGTGTACGTACAGCTCAGACGTTCACCCTCTGGTGGGGACCTTGGGAGACTGCAGGTCGAGCTTAGGG
>NW_013574664.1:2867-2938 GCF_000499745.2 Eimeria mitis | reverse complement strand
TACAAATCTCACTCACTTAACAACGAGCACGGCATTGCTGCCGTGATTGTAGGGAGTATTCACTACACAGA
>NW_013574664.1:0-1110 GCF_000499745.2 Eimeria mitis | reverse complement strand
TGTTCACATGGAACCCTTCTCCACTTCAGTCTTCAAAGTTCTCATTTGAATATTTGCTACTGCCACCAAGGTCTGCACTAGAGACCGTTCCACACAGGCTCACGCCGAATGCTTCGCTACGCTCCCCACGTCTTCCTACTCATTACCGCGAAAAGTCGAGTGTCCAAAGGCTTGCGATAATGGCCTGGTATCGGTAACCCGCTGCAGCGCCATCCATTTTCAGGGCTGCTTCATTCGGCAGGTATGTTGTTACACACTTCTTAGCGGATTTCGACTTGCATGACCACCGTCCTGCTGTCAAAATGAACCAACACCTTTTATGGTGTCTGATGAGCGAGTATTTAGGCANCTGGTATCGGTAACCCGCTGCAGCGCCATCCATTTTCAGGGCTGGTTCATTCGGCAGGTAAGTTGTTACATACTTCTTAGCGGCCCACTTGGAGTTCATATTAACCCCAGCAGTTCAATAAAGTAACCACTGGATCTTACCCATTTAAAGTTTGAGAATAGGTCGAGGGCAACGCGCCCCCGAGGCCTCTAATCATTCGCTTTACCTGATAAAACTAATAGAACTCCAGCTATCCTGAGAGAAACTTCGGAAGAAACCAGCTACTAGACGGTTCGATTAGTCTTTCGCCCCTATACCCAAGTTTGACGAACGATTTGCACGTCAGTATCGCTACGAGCCTCCATCAGGCTTTCGCCTGACTTCACCCTACTCAGGCATAGTTCACCATCTTTCGGGTCCTAACAGATGTGCTACAACTCAAACCTCTCCCAGAGTTCGTGGTCAGTCGTAGGTGCGAGAAATGCAAAACGCAAACATCTCGCTACTCTCACTTTCACTGTGCATACAGTGCTGCCTCCCGACAGCAACGCAGGACGAGAGTACTCGACGGTGGAGCGGAAGAATGCGGAAAACAAACATCGGCAGGCTCCTGATCAACGCAATCAAGTGATGCCAGTCGGCCCCAGAGGAGCCTATCATATGGGCGGCATCTTCCAGTTTGACCTTGACTCGAGGGAATTGAGCAACCTGGTGAATGTTTGCGGGCTTTTCAATAGGAAGAGTGTCTCGTCATTCTCCAATTAATGGAAAGTACCGGTTTG
>NW_013574663.1:1827-2938 GCF_000499745.2 Eimeria mitis | reverse complement strand
TATATATATATATATATATATATATATATATATATGTATATATTTGTATATGTATATAAAAACAAATATATAGATAAACAAAAACAAAAACAAAAAAGAAATATATAAACAAAAACAGAAAAGAAGAAACAAAGACACAGACAGAAACCGCATATATAAAAAATAAAGATAAAAGGAGACAGAAAGAGAGACAGAAAGAGAGACAGAAAGAGAGACAGAAAGAGACAGAGACAGAGATAGAAAGAGACAGAGACAGAAAGAGAGACAGAAAGAGAGACAGAAAGAGACAAAGATAGGAAGGAGACAGAGAGAAAGGAGACAGAGAGAAAGGAGACAGAGAGAAACAGAGAGAGACAGAAAGAGATAGAGAGACAGAAAGAAATAGAGACAGAAAGAGACAGAAACAGAAAGAGACAGAGACAGAAAGAGACAGAAAGAAAGGAGACAGAAGGAAAGGAGACAGAGAGAGAGGAGACAAAGAAAGAAAAAAGAAAAAATAAATAAAAAAAGAAAAATAAAATAAAAATAAATAAAATAAAAAAAAAAAAGAAAGGGGGCTAGGGAGACAGCATGTACACCTCTCAGGTGTATGTACACTGCAACGCAGCAACAGAATAAACTAAAACCCTAAACCCTAAACCCTAAACCCTTCTCCTTGTTGATGAGCTGAGCAGGGGTTTAGGGTTTAGGGTTTAGGGTTTAGGGTTGAGTATCGTGGTTTTGTTTTGGTGGTTTTTTTGAGGGTTTAGGGTTTAGGGTTTAGCGTTTATTAGTGTTCTATAATAAATTAGGGTTTAGGGTTTAGGGTTTATTATTATAATTATTTTTTTAGGGTTTAGGGTTTAGGGTTTATTATATTTAGGGTGTGCAGCTACAACATAAAACCCTAAAAGAAACAAAAGAAGGGTTTAGGGTTTAGGGTTTAGGGTTTAGTTTTTTTTTTTCTTTTTTTTGTTTGTTGTTTCCTTTTTCTTTTTGTTTTTTTATATAAAAACAACAAAGGAGACAAAAGGAGACAAAAAAAACAAAAAAAAAAGAGAGACAGAAGAGGAGACAGAGAGATATACAATAAACACTGTCTCCTTTTCTTTGTTTCTAGGGTTTAGGGTTT
>NW_013574663.1:1016-1612 GCF_000499745.2 Eimeria mitis | reverse complement strand
TTTTTAATTTTTTTTTTTTTTTTTTTTTTTCTTTGTCTCTTTCTGTCTCTCTTTCTGTCTCTCTTTGTCTCTCTTTCTGTCTCCTTTTCTCTCTCTATCTCCTTCTGTCTCCCCCTTTCCCCTTCTAGCATCAACAACAGCAGCAGCAACAGCAGCAGCAGCAAAAACAGTAGCAGCAGCAACAGCAGCAGCAACAGCAGCAGCAGCAGCAACAACAGCAGCAGCAACAGCAGCAGCAGCAGCAACGATTGTATCGGCTGTATAACTTTCGTATGAATTGCTTCCTTCTGCTGCACGCTATATATATATATACATATATATATATATATATATATATATATATATATACATATATATTTTATGTTGTTGTTTATATATATATTTTTTTTATATATTTTGTATTGATCCCCTTTCCTTGTAGCCGATCGTAGGGGCTCTAAAGGCAGCAGCAGCAGCAGCAGCAGCAGCAGCAGCAGCAGCAGCAGCAGCAGTAGCAGCAGCAGCAAATGGTGCAGCAGCTGAGGAGACAGCAGAGAGGAGACAAGAGCTGTCTCCTTTGTCTTTGTCTCCCCGCTGCAGCACCAGAGAAAGTTTAT
>NW_013574662.1:1394-2941 GCF_000499745.2 Eimeria mitis | reverse complement strand
ACAGGGGGCCTCTGTTGCGCCCCTCCACTTGGGCCCTTTGCTGATGACTCCGCACTGGCTCGTACCCGACTAATCGCCAACCCTTTACTGGCGTCTTCCTTTAGAAAGAGACTTTGCCACCACTGTGGCAGCACGACGCTTGTGTCTAGCGCGAGGTCCCCTTCGGACCGTCCCGCCACCCTACGCTGAGGGCAGTCTCCAGACTGACTAATACGGCCTCTCGTAAATCTGTTGCCAACGAAAGCCTCCCGTCGGCACCCAGCCCGCTCCGGCAGTGGGACTGCCGGCGGGTCGCGCGCAGTTGCCACCTCCGGTGACAGTGCCGCGTTTCCTATCGGCTCACGCATCCCCGCATCGCTGTGTAGTTCGCTGCTGTGATCCCGTTTACCCGTATCTCCTTCCTCCATTATCAACGTTGTCCCAGCGTGAGACTGTACTGCCAAGGGTTGCTGCTTCTCGTCTGTGCCCTGACCCTCGGCATTCTCCTTCGCCTCTCTACCAGGCAACTTCTTGCTCCAATCTGGGGAGACTGGGATGGGGTTAGGCCCCGTCGCTACGGNGCCTCTCTACCAGGCAACTTCTTGCTCCAATCTGGGGAGACTGGGATGGGGTTAGGCCCCGTCGCTACGGTGCACATTGTACCTGTACCCCTCATAGGTAGCCTAGTCCGTTCGTCTCCTTTAACGACTAGGCCCGCTCGTTTAAATGCCTCGATTTGTTCCCCTTGAGAACGCGCTTGCTGCTGTCTGGGCTGCCTTACGGGCTCCTCTCTAGGCCGAGCCGGCGTAGGACAGTCTCTAGCGTAGTGATCCCATCCCCCACATCTGGAACACATTTCCCCATTCCGTCGTGTCACGCCTATGCGGAGTGGACAGTCCCTGCTCACATGCCCCTTTCCTCTGCACTCGTAACACAGGGATCCCATATTAGCATTACCCCTAACACTCTTGCTTGCCCGTTCTCTCTGTAGACCCTGCTCTCGTTCACCTTGAGCCCATCTACGCTTGGCGTCCTCTAAGTCCCTTTGGAATCGGAGGCGCTCTTCACATGAATCCTTCCATGGTGCCGCAGTAGCATCCAGCGCTGCCGCAGCGTCCTGCCAGTCTGTGAATTTCCTCGTTCCGCCGCGGGTCACCTCGCGGTATATGTCATCTGGTAGATTAGCTAAATAGTAACCCACCAACAAGTCAGGTGCCATAGATACCCCTTGTGCAACTATGGCTGCAAAACGCGAAGAGTAAGCAGTGTGGTCACCTCGCCACACATTCTCTGCCATCATCACTTTCATTCTCTCCTTAGTTATATTACAAAATCTGGCACAGAACTGCTGTCTCAGGATTTCCCAATCACTCAGTGGTGCCCCTGTGCGTCGCAAGTACAACCAGTAACCCAAAGCATCGCCCCTCAGATATCGTCTTAGTTCTTCTCCCCAATGTCGAGCGTCCAACCCCCGTTCGTCGAAGTCTATCTCCACAAGATCGAGGAAATTCCTCATGTTCTTGCCATCCTCGTAACATATGGCCCTCTGGGTCGCATGCCCTAATCCC
>NW_013574662.1:0-1294 GCF_000499745.2 Eimeria mitis | reverse complement strand
CATCCGTAAACTTGGCGTTTGCATTCGCGTGCAGGCAACCTACCAAGGCTCCGGCGACAACTGCGGCCAGAGCACGCTACGGTATAGCTCTCGCTTGGGGATCCATGACTGCTCCGCCATATCCTTCCGTGCTGTCTGGGAATCTCTAAATAATTTATTCTACTCATACTCTAACATTACATTACAACGCATCTTTACCTTGTAGGGCTCACCCACTACTGTATGCCCAGTGAATGCCCCAGTGTAAACGAGCAAAGTATGTTCCATATGCCTCCCTGTTTGAAGGTACAACATTGAATAATTACCTACTCCTTAAAAATACTTTGCTGCATGCCAGTCCAGGCTGACTAATAAAGTGTCGCGGATGAAAAGCGTGGGGCCCGGTGTAATGCACAGCGCCCGTTTCGCTGTCACTACGTATGAACCCTAAGCTATGTGACTATGCGCTCACACTGCTTCTAAGATCTAAACTGATGATTCTCGCTATTCGCAATACAAAACACATTAAGAATACAAAAGGTATTCGAGTTCTCGAATTTCTTCAAAAGGGAAAAACCTCAGAAGATCAGAACTCCTTTGTCCCTCCACGAGGGTCGGCATCTGAGTCACAGCCTCGGCCTCACACCCAGCCCCCACGCTGGTGCAGGCTGGTGAGCAGCCCGTTCCTATTATACTGCTTCTCTTATGTAAAGATGTCCTAACTCCTGAGATATCCTATAGTATGTAATCCTTTTCATGATACTAGGTCTCTAGAGGCCACACAGAGGAGCTATTGTAGTGCCCGTGCACTACACCCGGACCCTCCTTTTCTCACTAGCGTAGCAGGGCCCCCCACGGCAGCGGTACGGGGCCCCAGGGGTGAAGCGAGTACTCTTACGACCTCTATATGTATTTGCAACATCAAGAACTATCATTTTCGGTTTTGTTCTCTCCTTTTGTCGCTTACTCTTTCGCCGTGAGTATTCGCGTTAGTACACCGCCCCACACCGTCGGCTGGAGCCGAAGATACTATGGCTTTCGCCCTTCCCTTCCAAAGCTTCAGCCAGTGAAAAAAGGGAATCGAGCTATAAAATTACACGCGATTCCTGCAATCCCGCGCAGGCGCAGCCGCACCGACACCAAACATAGCAGCCGCATCCCCGGCGGCAGAGCAGAGCGGACATCGGAGTTTAAAGTGTACTTCTCTCGGTACTAATGACCGACGACGAGCAACAACAACAGCAGCAACTTGCTGCCCTGCAGCTTGGGCTTCAGCAGGTACGTAGACGCTCTTTTGCTTTGTTGTTCCATCGCC
>NW_013574661.1:2459-2942 GCF_000499745.2 Eimeria mitis | reverse complement strand
AGGGTTTTAGGGTTTAGGGTTTAGGATTAGGGTTTAGGGTTTAGGGTTTAGCTGTACATCACTGAGGCGCCTAAAGTACTCCTCTATCCATGCAGCTGGCGGCCACCGTTTCTGCTGCTGCTGCTGCTGCTGCAGTTGCTGCTGCTGCTGCTGCTGTTGCTGCTGCTGCAGTTGCTGCTGCTGCTGCTGCTGCTGCTGCAGTCGCTGTAGGCAGAGGGCAATATTTGCTGCTTCTCTCGGCCTTAGAGTTTTGGCGCTGCAGCAAAACGACAAAAAACAGAAATTTATATATTTATATATTTATATTTATATTTTTATATTTATATTTTTATATTTGTATATTCATATTTATATATTTGTATTTATATATTTATATTTATATATTTATAAAACCATAAAAGAAAAATATAAATAATAAGACAATAAAAAAATAAAGATATTAATAAAATAAAAAAACAAAACAAATAAAACAACAAACAGATA
>NW_013574661.1:1340-2228 GCF_000499745.2 Eimeria mitis | reverse complement strand
CCGCCTATATAAAAAAAAAAAAATAAAAAAAAAAAAACAAAAAAAAATAAAATAAAAATAAATAAATAAATAAATAAATAAATATGTTTATGTATAAATATATAAATATATTTAAAAATATATATAAATAAATATATAAATATATAAATAGATGAAAAAACGAAAAAATAAATAAATAAATAGATAAATAAATAATTAATAAATAAGTACAGACAGATAGATAGATAGATAAACAAATAAATACATAAATATATAAATAAATATATTAATATATAAATATATAAATAAGTATATAAACAATACAAATAAATAAACAAATAAATATACAAATAAATAAACAAATAATTAAATACCCAAATAAAACAAATATATAAACAAATAAATAAATGAAATAAAAAATAGGGGGATAGATAAATAAAAAATAAATAAATAAATAAATATATAAACGATTAAATAAATAAATAAATAAATAAATAAAATAAATAAAATAAATAAATAAATAAAGATGTATATAATAAATAGATAAACTAAATAAATAAAAGAAACAAAAGAAACACAATAAAAGTTTAATCCTTACAGACAACAAACTGCTGAGTATGCGGTGCTGCTGCTGCTGCTGCAGCAGCAACAGCAGCAGAAACAGCAGCAGCAACTGTTGCAGCAGCAGTTGTTGCAGCAAAAGCAACAACAACAGAACCAGCAGCAGCAGCAGCAGCAGCAGCGCCAACAGCAGTGGCGGTACCAGCGACAACAGCAGCATCACCAGCAGCACCAGCAGCAACAGCAGCAGCAGCAGCGACAGCAGCAGCAGCAGCGACAGCAGCAGCAGCAGCAGCAGCAACAGCAGCAGCAGCAGCACCAGCAGCAGCAGCAGCAGGATTATTATTA
>NW_013574661.1:0-1240 GCF_000499745.2 Eimeria mitis | reverse complement strand
AAGAAACAAAAGAAACACAATAAAAGTTTAATCCTTACAGACAACAAACTGCTGAGTATGCGGTGCTGCTCCCCAGACAAGCCTAGCCGAGCAGCAGCTGCAGCAGCAACAGCAGCAGAAACAGCAGCAGCAACTGTTGCAGCAGCAGTTGTTGCAGCAAAAGCAACAACAACAGAACCAGCAGCAGCAGCAGCAGCAGCAGCAGCAGCGACAGCAGCACCGGCGGTACCAGCGGCAACAGCAGCAGCACCAGCAGCAGCAGAAGCAGCAGCAGCAGCAGCGACAGCAGCAGCAACAGCAGCAGCAGCTGCACCAACAGCAACAGCAGCAGGAACAGCAACAGCAGCAGTGACAGCAGCAGCAGCAGCAGCTGCAACAGCAGCTGCAAGAGCAGCTGCAGCAGCAGCAAGCGTTGCAAGAACAGCAGCAGCGAGAGCAGCAACAGCAGCAGCAGCAGCAGCAGGAATATTATAATTAATTTATTTTATTTACCTGTGCATGCAGTGAAGATGTCTTGGGGCTGCATGCGTTCGATGCTATTAAAGAGAAAAGAAAACAAAGAAAAAACAGCAGCAGAAGAAAAAGAAAAACGAGAGAAAGACAGCAGCAAAGGAGACAAGTAACGCGGGGATACAGCACGCCTGCAGCAGCAGCAGCAGCAGCAGCAACAGCAGCAACAGTGGTAGTAGGAGGAGGAGGACAAACGCATGCAGCAGCAGCAGCAGCAACAGAAGCAGCAGCAACAGCAGCAACAGCAGCAGGGATGGTAGATGCAGCACAATCAGAAGCAGCAAAGCAACAGCAGGAACTGCAGCAGCAGCAGCAGCAGCAGCAGCAATTGTAGCAGCAGAAACAGATGTAGCAGCAGCAGCAGCAACAACAGCAGCAGCAGCATAAACAAACGGAAATAAACCCTAAACCCTAAACCCTAAACCCTAAACCCTAAACCCTACTTTTCGCATATTTTTAAGAGGTGATCTGCTGCAGCAGAAAGAAAACCTTTATCATCGACCCCAGCCGTTGCTAGGCCCCACACTGCAACAAACCCTAAACCCTAAACCCTAAACCCTAAACCCTCGTTTCTTGCTGAAATAGCTGCAGAGCCCAGCTACCAGACTGCACATACTCTGCATCGCTGCTGCTGTTGCTGCTGCTGCTACTTTTACAGCCTAGGGTTTAGGGTTTAGGACGCACTGGCCATGCAGCAGTCGATGTGGTTGAGCTGCTGCTGCTTCGCTAC
>NW_013574660.1:1521-3032 GCF_000499745.2 Eimeria mitis | reverse complement strand
CCAGCCTCAGCGACACCGTCCTCCCCACGACACGGAGTCAGCAGAACCTCCCCGATGTGCTGCACCAACGCCTGCAGCAGGCCCAGGCCGTTACTCCACCCAGCCATCGCAGCAGGGCCCCCCGAGGTCCCCCCCTGGGCGCCTGGCAGCTGCGCCCCGAAGAGACTCAGCAGCCGCTCTGGGGCCACTGCATGCACTACACCATGGCGACCCGCGTTTAAGTTTAGCCGAGGTGCAACGTCAGAGAGCAGTGCAAGCTGCTCATCAAGAAAATGTCTCCTTCTGTCTCCTTCAGTCTCTTCTCTCCCGTCGGGGCCCACACCACGACGGCAGCAAACCTTAAGAAAGCGCCGCAGACGACGGCGGTACTTGTTCACAGCTTCGTACTGCGGGTGCTGCGCTGCAGCAGCCCTGGTTGCCTCTGTCTGCTGCTGCTGCTGCTGTTGCTGATCCAACTGCTGCTGCTGCTCCTTCTGCTCCTGTTTCGCAGAAGCTCCCACGTTCAAGGCAGCGCCGACGACCCGCCAGGGGCCCTCAGCCTCCAGGCAGTTGAGAAAGGGGGGCCCCCATGAAGGCCTCAGCAAACAACAGCGCATGAAGCCCTGCACAGCCCACTCTGCGACAGCAGCAGCACAGAGCTCGTCTGCATGCATCGGAGAGCAGCAGCCCCAACAGCTATCGCGAGGGGCCCCAACCCCGAAGGGGGGCATCTCCACAAACAGGGGCCGCCCCCCATTGGAACGCGGCGTGACTGACAGGTGCGACAATACAGCCAGAGAAAACACAGAAAATGAACTCATCCCTGACACTGCTCCTGGTCTTGCTGCTGCTGCTGCTGCTGCTGCTGTTGCTGCTGCAGCTGCTGCTGCAGTTGTTGCATCTGCCTCCGTTCCCTCTTGTCTGTGTGCTGCCTGGGCGGTGAGATATTCCCTGCTGTAGGCCAGGAGACCTAGGCGCCGTTCGCTAGCCAGACGCAGCAAACCCACGAAGTAGAGACAGCAGCAACGGAAACAGCTGCTCTCCATCAGCGCTGTCAACCACAACGCCGCCTCGTCTATACACCCTGGCCCCACAGCCGCACCAGCAAACAACCCGCTCCTGCGCAGCAACCTGCAGCAACCCGCACCACAAACAGAAGCACGTATTACAGCAATTCCTGCTGCTGCTGCTGCTGTGATGCTGCATGCAAATACAAACATTCGCATACACAGACCACGACAGAGTCAAACCCCCACACCCGCACAGAGCCCTCATCCTGCAACCCTACGAAGCAGCAACTGCCGGTGCAGCAACAGGAGTAGCCCAAGCTTCTACTGCTGCCAGAGCCCCCGCCAACCACCCAGCAGCAGTAGAACCGCGGCCCCTCCGTTTCAGGTGTAAGACCCAAGAGAGAGTAGCAGAGGCAGTGAGGCTCACCTCAAGAGGACTTGCAGCGGCGAGCTCCGGCGACTGCATGCGGGGGCTTCTTGGGGCTTATCTGCTGCCTGTGGGGCCTGCTCCAGCTGAAGCGA
>NW_013574660.1:502-1421 GCF_000499745.2 Eimeria mitis | reverse complement strand
GGCTCACCTCAAGAGGACTTGCAGCGGCGAGCTCCGGCGACTGCATGCGGGGGCTTCTTGGGGCTTATCTTCTGCCTGTGGGGCCTGCTCCAGCTGAAGCGGTGGCTGTGTGCTGCGCTGTACGTCAGCGTGCCACTGCAGCAGCAGGTGCAGCAGCAGCAGTTGCTGTTGCTTGGACACGGTGGTGCCCAGTGCTATCTCATCACCCCAACTGTCTATGCCTCCCCGCGCCTGCAAACCCAGACGCGTTATCTCTGTTGCAAGGAGAGATGACGAGCAGCAAAGCCGAAGCCGGCCAGGGGCCCCGAGGGCCCCAGGGTCGCCTGTGGTACCCGGGGCCTCCCCCGCCTTCCAGGTGCACAGCAACTTCCCCCACTCCAGAGGAAATGAGGGCGTCAGCAGCTCTTGATAGGCGTCTGCACTGTCTAGACACCTGAGACAGACCCCAAAATAACACAGTTGCATGCAGCTTCAAAGGAAACTCCACGGAGCAGCCAACACCAGGACCGAGGCACCCGGTGGGGCTGTCTTATAACCTACCAACTAAAGCCAAACCGCACGCGCGAGCCCATGCATGCATGCAACCAAGTACGTATGCATGCATGAACTGATGTGTGCACGCGCTTGTGCTTGTGTGTGTGTGTGTGTGTGTGTGTGTGTGTGTGTGTGTGTGTTCGTGTTTGTGTATGTGTGTGGGGCGCTGCGTATATTGCTGCGGGCTTGGCAGCCCCGAACAACACTGCTCCCCTTCTCTCCACAAGCTGCATGCAAAAAAAAAAAATTTGCGTTGAAGTCCTGCAGCCACTTGAAAGGACAAAGCATGCAATGCAATGCATGCAGTGGCTGAAGGGGCCAAGAGAGGCGAGGCCTCGGAGACAGTGGAGGAATTGTTTGTTTCTTCGTGTTAGTGTCTCCACCG
>NW_013574660.1:0-402 GCF_000499745.2 Eimeria mitis | reverse complement strand
TACGTCCCGTACCCGTGATAGGGAGTGTGGTTTAGGGTTTATACACTTAAAAATTAGGGTTTAGGGTTTAGGGGTTTAGGGTTTAGGGTTTAGATGTTTGTGCATGCCCAGCTCACTTCAATACAAACTGCAAAAAAAGTTCATCTGAACTCAGCCTTTCATCCCCTGCAGGGCACACCCCGCCAGCACCGGGGGCCCCCCCCTCCTGGGGGCCCCTTGGGAGGGCCCCTTCTTTGAGGAAGAGCAGCAGCAGGTGTTTCAGAGGTACCCCTTTGTCTGTGCCCCATACGCGCTGAGACGTCCCCTGCACTGTCTCCTCGGGGGCCCCCCCGGGGGCCCCCATGCTGTCTCCTTCTGTTTCCTCTTCCCCCACCCCCGCCACATGGACTTCCACTTCGTCGT
>NW_013574659.1:2469-2943 GCF_000499745.2 Eimeria mitis | reverse complement strand
CTGCTGCTGCTGCTGCTGCTTCTCCATCCACTTCTCTAGACGTCTAGCTAGCTGGCTAGCTAGACAGCTAGCTATGGGGAGAGCAAAGACAAGGGTTTTACCTGAGCCTGTTTGTGCTGCAGCAACTATATCTTTTCTATCTCTTACTGCTGGCAGCAGCAGCTGCTGCTGTATAGGTGTAGGCTGCTGCAGCTGCTGCTGCTGCAGCACGCGAGCAACAGCAGGATGAAGCAAACATATATCGTTGTTTATATACTGCAACCACTTTTTTAAATATATAGATATTTCATATACTAACTCATACGAAGAAAACATACATTCATATGCTGCTGCTGCTGCTGCTGCTGCTGCTGCTGTTCCTGCTGCTGCTGCTGCTGTTGGTGGTGCTTTTGCTGCTGCTGCTCGTTTTTCTTTTGTGGGTTTTCGTCGTCCTGCTGCTGCTGCTGCTCCTGGTGCTGCTGCTGCTGCTGTTGC
>NW_013574659.1:2193-2369 GCF_000499745.2 Eimeria mitis | reverse complement strand
GAAAACATACATTCATATGCTGCTGCTGCTGCTGCTGCTGCTGCTGCTGTTCCTGCTGCTGCTGCTGCTGCTGGTGGTGCTTTTGCTGCTGCTGCTCCTTTTTCTTTTGCGGGTTTTCTTCGTCCTGCTGCTGCTGCTGCTGCTGTTGCTGCTGCTGCTGCTGCTGCTGGGGCAAC